>NW_019214009.1:415357-519229 GCF_002532875.2 Varroa jacobsoni
ATATAATTTTTGTCGCCATGATTCGATTCAGTATTCCATCAGATTTTCCGAATTTATGTAGAAATTTAGTCAAATCATTGTTTGAGGGCGCTCTACGCTTCAGGAGGTGTCGTTTGTTTCCAAGCGGTACGCAGCAAGCTGTGTGTCATCAGCATCGTGCCTCAAAAGTGGTTAAAAAGTAACTAGGCTGTCAGCAGTTTGGAAGTCCTTTTCGGTTTTGCACTACATGCATACTTCAGAACTCCTATTCCCAAATGTTATAAGAATGTTTCAACAATTGTCAAGATGTTTCAAATATGGTGGTTTTAGTTATCATCCCAAAGTGGCTGTCACAAGAAGTGAGTAGTATTTACCTTGTAACCAACAGGACACTTTTTTAAGACGCAGTAATAATAATATATGTTCTAGTAATAATAACAGTCCAAAGAGCACATGACGCTGTGCTCGACACCGTCCACCGGATCTCCGAGGCTCAACAGATGTTTGCTTGTCTAAATCAAGAAAAAAAATTTGTGTCGGTCATGTGTGCATAGGTAGCTCCTTTACCATCGACACGACTAGTTATGTGCAGATGAATTTATCTATGTATGAGTAATATCCATAAAAAGATAAACAATCAACCTTTAACGATAAATAATGCACTTTTTCTAGTTTCAGCCAAACACATGTCGAGTCCGACACCCTCACAGGGCCTTGCTAACCTGGGTGAGCCCACAGCCTCCGCCGATTCTCCGGATCCACTGAAACCCCTGTACATCAGCTTTGATGATACCAATGACCAGGCCAACAGCAACGACAGGGAGAAATCAATACAGCCTGCGACGAATGAGGCTGTTTCCACAGCACCTGCAGTGTCGGTAACTAAACAAGTAAGAACATCGGAGCCGGTCGGAACTGTGATGGCCGAACGGCGACCTCCTTTTGGATGCGCCATTTGCGATCGTTTTGCGTCTACTGACATCGATGAGCTCGAAGGTCACATCAACGCTCATCGAATGTACGTACCATAGAAACGTATTCGCAATAAAATCACATAGTCAGATAAATTTCGCATTAAGAATATCAGAATAGGATTATTAGCCCATTGAAGCCACCGCACTGAGTCGAGATGTCCTTAATTCGTGCCTATATACGCAGCTAACACTACGTATTGGTTGATTGACAAGCTTCGCCTTCATGCGTAATGGATTTAATCGCGTTTAGCCGCAGTGAGCTCTACGTCACTATTTTGTATCACTAATTAAGCGTGGAAGCCCAGTTATTCTTGCGTGATCTTCTGAATTTCTTCCTTAACAATGGAGACTAGTAGTTTTTTGTTATTTTATAAACGTGCTTTAAGTATTTGTTAGCAATTGCTCGTCGATTTGAAACAAAGTTGATGCGCCAATCGGAACGAAAGGGTCAATAAAGCTAGACTTATACGCGCTGACAGTGCTCTTCTCTTTCATATCGTATAGGGACCTCGTCCGACACCTACACCTTCATCCCGTTTCAGAAGCTGTTGAATTGGCGACGCAGGCTTGTCAGCAAGGACAGTCAGTAAACGGTGCTTCACGGCCTTCGGAATGGCGGCGATCAGATATGCCTAAAACGAGTTATAAGGCCTTAGACAGCCGAAATAACAGTTTTAAACAAGGAGGAATGCAGCGTTCAATACCCACTGCGCAAATCGGGCCCAACATACACTATGCGAGCGGTAATTATTAACACCGAATATGAAACCGAGCTCAAATCGTTTATCGGCTGTGCGTATTTGTGTGTTTAAACCGTTTTTCCAAATAGTGAATGTTCATACGACGCACTTCTGAGTTTTGAGCTCGTTTCAAGAACACCATATTTTTTTACTTGCTAATTAGCCGTTCTGCTATTTAGCTTTTTACAGATTATGTATATATTACTTAGAGAGTAATTATGAACTTTGAGAGCTCGTTATTAGATACCATATTCTATGCAATATTGATTACATTCATCGTAAACAGGACATCTACTTTTTGTTTCTATATCACCAAGAGGGTCCCACAGAGATTCGTACACATAGCCCACCTCCCGTGCCGATACAGCCCAGAACTGAAAATTATCGAACCAGCGATTCTTATGATGTAGCAGCGTTTCAACATACGGCCGATTCCTTTTTGACCCATACGGTTTCTGGCACGCAGGTCTCAGAGGTACGTCAATGTTGGGTTAACTCAATCTTTCAACCTGTTTTCTTTATTAACATATGCTATTTAAGTTACACACGGTACGCGGAAGGACTTTATTTAGATAATTTCACGCAAACTTGGTCGTATATTACTGGCTTGACGAATCTTCGTAGTTTTTCGAGAAGAATGCTTAATGCTGGCTTATGTTCTGTTATCGTGTCTTTGATAACATAGTGGTCAACATTGTGCCTATTAAACGTGGGTACACATGAGGTAGTCTGCATTTCTATGCCGGGCCTAGATACACTCTGGTTCGAACTCGGAGCCATCCGTTTGAAACAAAGCTTAATGGCCATATGCGATGTAGTGAGATTTGTTTTGTCCGCAGAAGGTCGGTTGTTTCTGCTGAGTGTCAACGAACCAATCAGTCAATAAGCCTGGCAGGAAAATTTCTAGCGCAAAGGCGCTCCTGCCTACAGGGCCGATTCATGTAGTGCGGTGTACATTTGTTACCTGTAGCTAAAATCATATAACGCATGTCTGTCTAGCTGTTGTTAAAAAAATCGCATACAAAGGTTAGTGACGCTGTTGTGCATGTACTATCACTGAAACAGAACAATAAGATACGTTTCTTCGATTAACAAAGGCTGTATTGTATATGTCGTTACCGGAACTTGGAGCAGCGACCTCTGGTCTCCTTCAACTAGGGGCGTCGAAGCGATTACCTTTACTAGCAAATGTCGAATGAAATAATGCTAAAAATCAGTACGTATAGCAACTGAATGACCAGCATCACGTGATTCGTGATGCCCTATGTGTATGTTTACAACGTGGGCTTACAAGAGCCAGAAATGGGGTTATACGAAGAGGTCAGTCACACAACAAAGCTAAAAAAATCTACTGATCGAAAATATCCACCGTGTAACGCATATGTTGACAATATCGCTTTGGCTGCGATGCCAATGAAATGGTCCAAGTGGCTTTTTAAGCAGTCGTATATAACGCGTTGTTAATAACCAGGAGAAGCATGCACATTAAGATACCATGTACATATGCGCACCCCAACTAAGTTGAGACCATATGCTTGTTCTTATTTTCTCCGTAAGGTCAGCGTCGGCAACAGCTGGTTTCTTACACTCGGTGTGCTTAAAATGCAGTGGCCCATACAGCTTCACCTCATTTGGTTGTTTGATGATTCCGTTGTTTAATAAAAGTTCGATAAAATGCAAAAATTATTTGGCCGTCTCACAGGCTAATTAAAAAAAAATCCAATTACACGGATTGCACTAGGTTTTCGATTTCTGTGAATTTCTAGAATTGTGCCATATTGATGGATAGACTAGAAGAAACGTCGTAGTCCATATACTTTTACACCTGTCTATATGAGGTGAGGATGTTGCTTTATGCTCAACCTAAAAGGATCTTCTCTCGAGGACAAGGTGATTGTGGATTTTGATATATTCGTTATAATGAATTGCATTGATATTGGATAAGATGCAAAATGTCGCTGAATATATTATCACATGATGAAAAAAGATTGGTACTTAATCGGTTACAGATACTTCCTGTGAGACTGCCTCCTTTTCATTCAAGTTTTTCTGGCAGAAAGAGGTCTCAGCATCCGCATCTACTTTATCAGCAGCACGTTGATCAATGGCCGCGTCCTGTACATTCAGCCGATCACGCCGGCGCTAGTTCATCGTGGATGCTACAGGGACGAGTGGACGAAGGACATGCATGGGCCGCGGTATCTGAACGAGACACAGTGACGAATCAACCCTCTGATCAAGTCCAGCGAGTGGATCAGCTTTTAGGTAAAGTATATATCACTGGTGCAAGCCCCACTCTAAACTTCTCAGGCCTCAGAGCAAAGAAAAACTCAAGAAATGTTTCAATAACCATGGCGACGCCCTATTAATTAAGGTATATATCATTATTCAGTTTATAGCCATTCTGCTGAGATACAATACTGCCAATTTGAGCTGATCCAAATCATATCGCTTTTACCGTCCCGACTAGAGAGATAGACTGTATTTTATGGATTTGAATTTTTTTGCTCTATTATTAATCGGCAGAGCACAGCAGCGACGTCCTTGAGACCGTCGTCAAACTGGAATATCACGAAATGCAGCCATCGATGTCCGGACTCGATCATTTCACTATCGATACCGCTACTGACGACAACAACGACAGCATCAACACGAGTTACAGTAACAGTCTGGCACCCAGATGGAGCCGCAGTGGCAGTAATAGCGCCAGCAACAACGGCAACACATCAGTTGCAACTAATCCCACCGGTAGGCAATTGTGCTGGTCTAAGGAGCAGCAACAATTGGCCCCCAGACAACCTCTGTCACCTACCCCAAGCAGCAGTCGTTGGGACCCTCACGAGCTGAGGCAGTTCCACCAGGCATGGACAATTGAACCACCTCCCAAACTAGTGATCTGTCAGCAATTTTCGAGCGTAGACTGGGAACAAGGACCGAAAGCTTACTGTGTCCCCAGTAAGGCAGAGAAGCCCAGGAGGTCTGCGCTGGCAATCGAATCGAAACGCGATTTCGGCAGTACGAACAGTGCGACCGGTGTAGCGTCTATCGCTACTGATAGGCTCGGTTCTCGCGAAACAGCAGCCAGCACTACAGGACCAGTTGGGTCTAAGAGGAAAACGTACCGCGCCGATGCAGGAGATGCCGGCTCGACTGCAAGCAACACTGTCAGCAGCAAGCCTTCTTCAATTGAAAAACATGGCTCTGTCAGCTCTAGCCGGTAGGTCTGAATAACGCACAATTGGCTGATTTCGCGTTACTGAGTTTACTCGATTCAATCGGCGCGGCGTAATGTGATGATGATTCAAAGACTTCACTAGCAAAAGGCCTGGAGTAACATTCCACTTTAGGCAAGAAATGTTATCTAAAATTTCAATGTATTAACACCCAGATGGTTTTCCACCGGCTGGTAACAGCAAAGATCATACATATCTTATCATTTTTTCAATAATAAAACTGTGCATGATAGCCACTATTGATTGAATCGATAATCGAAGATATACTAAAGCTTCTAATATATTCGCTTGGCTAGATTAACGTCTACGCTACGTTACTTACGATAGATGAACCAGCATCTACCCTAATTGTAAGTAAATTCGTCTGCGAAGAATTCCTGGTGTCCTGCTGACGTTTGTGCATGCTCATGTTTTTCTTCATGTCTTTGTCTGCTTGCAGTACATTCAAGAAGGCCGAGGACGGTTGTGTTTCAGACTTGGCAAATAAACAACTTAACGATCAACAACGAAGTGATACACATTCGAAACCTACGAAAGTCGAAAACTTCACGGTAAAAACGAGTGTCTCTAACAGCGCAAAAAAAACAGTGTCCCCAATAGCGACAATAGCCGTGAAATCTTCTCCGTGCGCAAGCAGTAATTCTGTCAAACTGCACAAGCCTAATAAAACTGTAGTGATCGCAACGAAGAGTAAACCCGTTGTGAAGGAGCTTGGCAGCTGCGTTAACCGAAGTTCTAGCAGTAGCATGGCTCATTCATCGCCGAGCGTTTCGGAAACTACCACCAACGGCAAAACAGCCTGTGCTCCTCGGCGAAGCACCCGGCTTCAGGGAAGACCTTCACGACGATTTGGCCTTCGTGCCGCCTATCATTAAGTGTCAATGGACCCATTGTGTGGCGCATGCAATACAATCGATTTGACGCAAAACTCGTAAAGGTTGATGTATATATATATATATATATATATATATAACAACACCATTGTTGTTTAGGCCACGTGCGTCCTATTCCAGCTACCCATTAGATAAGGGAAAATGAGAACGTTGGGAAGGTAATTGTCACAAACCAGTGCCAAGAGTTTATCGTTAGTTTTCTCATGTTACTGTTATGTTTAATTGTAAAGCTAATACATTGTTTTCTTGTACTGTCAAATAACATTAATGTGGTAATAGCGATGATGGCAGCCATTTGCTTTTTCAAGACGATATGATGTGTCCGCTGGTGTGACTCTGATTTCTGCTCAACAAAAAATCGGCTAAATAAACCTACCTATGCAGTGATTTGAGACCGAGACAACTTTTCTCATTTCAAAACATTTATTTAGATTTTATTTATATCATAGATTTTTAGACTTGGTAACTAATAATTTCACAAATTACACGAAGAGTGGAACAAGGAAGTGATAGGCAAATCGGGCAAAGAAGATACTGGCAAAATTTCGAATATTTGCACCTTTTCGCTTTCCATATTTTTGAAACGGGGCCTGAGGTCATCGATGGGCGGGTTGTATTTTCATCCATTAAATTTCACGCTTGCTAAAATTTCACGCTAGCGAACTCAGTTGGGCGGTTCAAGTCAGTCATCCATTTTGTGTTTCGCTAAAAGTAACAGGTTGTCGCTTCTATTGAAACCATGTACCTAAGCGGAAAGTTTGTTGGCGGTTTGATTGTGGCAAAGACGACGAGACGCTGGCACTCTCCGCCAGTATAAATCGAACCTCCTGAAGCCGAAGCTAACCCTACTTCATCTATCAGTAATTACTAATGATACAACTGCCTTTGGCTGGCGTCGTTCTCCTTGGGAAAATCACACGCCAGCTCCTGTTAGAGACACCTAGTGGGTAGCCGGAAGTTTCAGCTCCTGTTAAAATCGATCTATTAATAATAATGATAGTGCATCACCTACCTTGCAGAACTGTTATCTTGAGTTAAGTTTAACTAGAAAGATTACCTACGTAACAGTAATAAACGGTAACGAAGTATGCGTATCAAGATACCTTTACAATGGAACGCCGCAGCAAATTATAAAGGTAGTGGCAAGCTAGCTGTTAAAGTGTACTCTTTTCCAATCTATTTTGTAATCTAGATAACAACTGCCGCATACAGAGCTCTGAAAAGTATATCGATGATATTTGTTTGTTGGACGAGCATTTAATTAGATCTTTAATCGATATATACATGTAGATGGAAAACGAAATCGATCACTGTTCAAGCGTCAGCTGATTGCCATCACGACACGATTCATTAACGAAAATATGGGTAGTTATATAGAATAAATTGTTTTCAAACAAGGGCATTAGGTTTGCCGATTTACTAGTCAGTGTTATCACGTAAATCTGTTGTCAGCGTTTACAATATCCTTCTACTTGGACAAATGGCGTACTGCAATATAAAAGCTTTGCGTCAGCGTGTTTTAAGTCGAGGAGGAGCACACTGTGCTAGTGCGGGTAGTGTGCACTGCAATATATGTATATATTGGAGATTTTCATCATTAGCTGGATCATTTATGCATAAGTAGACGGTTTTCGCTTACGTGTGTTCTGCGCTAGAGGTTGATTGATTGATTGATTGGTTGACAAACTAACGACTAACTTGAATCTTTTAATATGCTTCAACAGAATGCCACTTCAGATCTGCTAAATACACAGGCAAGTCAATGGACCTAAATCGATTTTCGGCGTTAGGTTATTAGGTGTAGCAACGCAGGCGTATCGTGGCAGAGTGGCCGATGAAAATACTCTGATTTTCGTTTTGGCACGACCTATTCACGCCCTATTCCCTTTTAGTTCGGCTAGTTGTTTGCCTTATCCCTATGCAATTATTTATCGCGGAAAGGTCATAACGTCCCTTGAAAACTAATTCAGTGTTCTAACGTTGCGACATTGTTTTTACTGTTAACCTCTCAGGCACGATTGCTCGTCGTTTCTTTTCGATTACGTGATATCTCACTCCACTTTTCATTTTACTGCACAGTCTCACAGCTGCACAGTTTCCAGACACGGTACGGGATATAATTAAAGTTCTGCTATGATCAGTATTTCATCAAAGTCAGCAGCCCAAAACGCGATACGGTGTCAGCTCGTACTGGGCCTATGTGAAATATATATATAAGGCTAGAGACTACTAGGCTACGCCAAAGCTGTTTGATAAATAACACCGAGTGCTATTTACAGGAAAAAAATGTATCAAACCCTGCACCGAAATGTGTTTCCAACAATGATAACAGCGAATCGAGCAGACGAAAAGGTCCTGATGGGCCTGAGAGCATCCGTATTGGTGTATACTGTCTCTTCGTAGCGTTTCTGTGTTCGGCTGGGTTCCGATCAGCCGGCTTTCTTTACATGGGCATCATGGACACATACATTGTGTCCCACAAAGACGCTTCGTGGCCGCTTAGCGTTATTGGAGCTATCACGAACCTGGCTGGTATGGTCGCATCCTAGGTAATTAACTAAAATATGAAAACGTATTGATTAAAATAGATTACCGATATTATTTGACGCTTCCTAATAATACTGTTATTCTGTAATGAGATAAGCTAACATGATAAAATTGTGCACGTGTGTTAGAAGGACTTTTTACAAAGTAACCTAGGCAGAGTATAATTTCTCAATCAACTGTCCTCATAGGCGATTCACGCCTTTTTTCAGTTTTCACTTATTTCCAGTTTACATACGGTAGTGCTTCAAAGGATACTGCACTGGAGAGACTGGCTAGGCAGACGTACCTTTAAATGTGGCGTACAGCTTTGTAAGAAGCAGCATGTAGGAGGGTAATTATAACGTTCCTCTCGATATGAGGAACCTATGCATGGTGCTTGCAAAGCATATTATCAATTACCCCGTCAATACAAAATATTTAGAGTTTCTGTTTATATTCATAAATATTGGATTAAGTACTCTCACTCCAGACGGAGGCAGTTGCCGTACTTTTTGTATGTGACAAAAATCCCAGGGCGCAAATGTTGCTAAACCGATTGCTTTTTTAGTTGAGGCGGCTCAGCTATCTAAACGGTTTCGTGTGTTTGTTTCGACGCGTTTGAGATCGGCCTATGGTAATATAGCTCAACGTCTGCCATGTACTTTTCAGGTGTTATAGCTGGTCCATTATGCCAGCGGTATCCGACAAGGCCGGTTATGTGTTGCGGGGCTGTGGCCGCTTCTGCAGGGATGATTCTATCGTTTTGGGCACAAAATATCGCCCAGCTGACTCTGAGTTTGGGCATCCTTTATGGTTTCGGTTGTGGAGTAGTATTCACCGGTATCAACGTTGCCTTGTCGCAGCATTTTGACAAGTATGCATTCTGTTTGTCGGCTAGGATTGATAATGATGTGATTCTGCACAGGACACTCAGATCTGCCCATTTTACTATGCTTGCCGTCCCTAGGACCTTTCTGCCCTTACTTGTTACAGAAAACATCGAGCTTTCACAAAAAAATTAGATGAATCACAGATAATTATAGCAATTATTGTAATGTATCTGTGGATGGTAGCGCCATAAAAAAACAGCGGCATCTATTGAAATTAGGACACCTTTCACATGGACTGACGGCTCAGTTGTAGCAATAAAGCCGACGCATCGCATGCTTAAATTACCGCAAGGAAAGGCTGACCATGTAAAGGACGTTGCAGTCGCTTCCTTTTTTTGATAATGCACCCTCGTATCACCGCTTACTGCTCCCTTTGTCCGTCATTTTTAGATACCGCGCGGTTGCCTACGGCGTTGTCTACGCAGGAAGTACAATGGCGTCATTCGTTTTTCCTAATCTGCTCTTAGCCCTTAGCTTGGAGTATTCCTTCAGGAATGTCCTACTGATTTTTGGTACGTTGTATTTTCACAAAAGGAAAAACACTATTCATACCTAAATAAGCAGCCCACACAGTATAATAGCTAAAGATGGAACTACGATGTCCTTCATCCAGAGTCGTGGTTTACATAAGGCGGCGTAGATTAAGGTCGTAAAGTTGTCGCCGCGATGACACTTACTTTGCACACGTTTGGTTCAATAGCATGAAAGAGGGAGTGAAAGTTATGGTGTAACGACGCATATATTGCGGATAGCGTATACTGTTCGCTCTACCTGATAAAGGTGGATGACCAACTGACGTAAGAATGAGCTAGCGTGTTCGAAACGGACACGAATGGTAAGAGGGTCTTCGATCGGCTCAGTCTTAAATAGATATCACAAAAGCGATGAAGCGTTCCAGGCGCGATATCGGCCATCGGAACACTTCACTTAGCTATTTTATAGCCTTTATTAGAAAGGTCGAAAAATTTATTTCGGATCCTAGCCACAAATTTGGACACCAAATTCAACTATGATATGAATAGCACTAATGAGGCTCAATTGCTTAAATGTTTGTAAAACTATAAAAGTCCCATTTTACTGAGGCTAAATTTGTGGCCGAAGTCCGCTTACTTCAAATTCTAGCTCTTCAGTAAACTGGAGCTTTGACCTTTGCTTCGAATTCAGAGTGACTAAAGGAGATAACATACTTACAGATGCTTATTTGCTTGCACGGTTTGAGCTGCACGACATTCTGCGTTACGTAATACGGAAATTTGGTTCGTTGATTTTGTTGCGTTCACTGCCAATCGCGATGGATGTCCACGTAAATGATAGCACACCTTTCCTATGTGTCTAGCGTTGGAGACTCAAAAGAGATTTCTGAGTTATAGTTCCCCAATAAAAATCGATGCTTTCAAATTTGTTAATGAAGTGTATTATTCTTACTATACTATGGGAACGTGCCACACTAACAAGCAAGAGATCTAGCACCGAATACAGTTGGCCATTCCATATGCTGTGCACCGCGGTCTAGATGGGTACTGCGGGCCTCTGGGGGCACTGCCGTGACCATTGCTGATTCGAGTGGCAACGCTGGCAAATGTTTACTATGCTGTATGGTTACCATACTGTCTCATAGACCTGTTGGAGAAACCACAGATAAATCCAGCAAAATCCGCTCCGGCTAGAATCTTCAGATGAAAGAAGAGTTTTCGTTCTATAGCGGACAAGTGATTCCGAAGTTCACATAGTGGGACTGATTGCTGATATAAGAACATACACGTTGTGCATATTATAACAGTCTTCATATACGCTCCGCTTAATCAACGTGTTATTGCTCTCTCGTTGTGTGACAGGGGGCATCATTACAAATATGTTCGCGCTCGCGCTCTGTATCAAAGAGCCTTCCTGGACAGCGGCCAGACCGTCCAAAACAATCGAGCAGAAGGATTCCGTCAAAAAGGCAACCATACGTGAAGCATTTGACATCTTTAGAAAACCGATTTTCTATGTGCTCCTTGTTTCAAACATTTTTTTTCAGTATGGTTTCGACGCATTTATGACTACACTGGTAAGTATCGTGTGGATAGTTCAAACCATTTAGGCAATGATAACGCTTAAACATCCTGAAATAGAGCTACTATTTCTTCACACCGGCGAGGTATGCCGTGTCTCTCATATCTCCAATACAATTGTTGCACCATTCATTTTGTAGCCCTCTAACAGAACTGGTAGGCCTTCTACTACTAATAAGGTAACTGTGTTCTTTTGTAACAGGTGGATTTTGCTGTTGAGCGTGGAGCAACCCTTCAACAAGCCGTCAATCTGTTACCCTGGTTTTCTGCAGCTGATGTTGTGGGTCGTGGACTGTTTCCAATTATGGCCGACCGAGGTCTAATCGATCGAACCAAGTTTATTATGACGTGCTATATACTTACTGGTTAGTCTGAATTAAGAGAGCAGGTCGTTTGCCAGGGTAGTGGCTTAGGTGTTTTTCAATCAGAACGTTGAACGGCGACATTAATACAAAGCAGAGCCGTTCGGCCCTAAGGCATAGAATTTCCGTATTTACCAGACCAGGTCATATCGTTTTGTTGTTTTCTAGGCGTATTTACGCTCCTTTTACCGGCGACAAATACCTATACAGAGCTGATCCTGTGCATTCTCCTGATGGGATCCTTCTGTGGCTGCGCGGCCGTCATGTTCCTGTGTGTGGTGAGCGACATTATCGGTGTGAGTCGATTTCCTCTAGCCATTGGCACGCTCGGTTTGACAAATGGAGGTTTCTACTTCACCAAGCCATTTTTCTTTGGATACTTTTGTGATGTCGTTCAGTCGTATGACGGAATGTTCCATATGACCGGAACGCTAACTTTATTCGTAGGTGTGTACTAGCTAAAGCCTGCTTGAATATCGTCGATTGTTGTCGTTAGTGATAATATTCTTAATGTCACTTGTAAAAATACTATGCTAAAGATACTAGACTTACTTGGTGTTTGTTATAGCGCCTGTATCAGGCGTTTAAAGTTTTATGACAATCGCTAGCTCTAGTATGACGTGTTCGAACAAAATACAATCAGTAACTAGTATAGGCCAGGAAGACTTTTGAGCATAACCCACGTCATCCCTTTGGTAAATCCACGCTCAGGTACGGATCATTACGTACGAATCGTCGTGTTTGTTCCAATAATCTCTTGTTTAACATCTGTGCAGGGTTGGTGTGGCTGTGCATCATTGGGTCTAAAAGAAGTCGAAAGCATAGTTTCTTCCTAGGGACTTCGTCATGCTGTAAGTTTTTGAAGGTCTTACCGGTTCAGGACAACCGGAATCAACTGCCTGAGGTGAATACTCTTACAAACAGTCGCGTGACAGTGGCGACGCTACTTGTTTCATGATTGATCTTGAAAAGTAACAGCCAATGATTATGGTTACCCGCATCTCTTTTTTGGAAAGTACTTTTGCATAACTTTTTTTTTTCTAGGCTATTTTTGCACAACTATACTTATAGGATATTTTCAATTTGAGCATTGTATCAGGATATACGTTACCGCAATTCGCTGAACTCAATATGTATTTTAGGTGACAGTCAGTGCCATCAATCTGCAGCACAATGACAATCTAAAAGCACAGTCAAGCCACCGGATCGTCTAAAATAACCCTTCACTACGCGAGATCACTTCTCTTACATAAGTGAAATAAGCAAATACAGAAACACTGTCCGGATCTGGCAGATCTACGACGAGAGCACTGTGGAGCCAAGGATTACTCGAGTAGGTATGCACATCAGTAGTTTTAGAGAGACCGAAGTTTAAGCTACTAGGACGACGCTGGTGTATACCAGTAACCGTTATACTCTGTAAACATTATATATATTTGCATTAAAAGGCAAAGTTTATAAATATTGTTTAATATGATTTAGAAGTGGCCATATTTTGCCTAAAATAATAAAGGCGAAAGAAAGATCCAAAGCCAAGGAGCGAACCCGTTTCGTCGGAGCCCATATACCTAAATAAGGTCTCTAGGAATCAATCGACGCATTTACATCGAAGGACTTCTAGCGTCCCCACTACAGTTAACTTAACATTTTCTACTGCCTATTAAGTATTCGATCGATCGAACGTTAATGATGAAACTGATGATCCTTTTGCTCTAGGGGCAAAGCTATATGATATAATTAGGATATGATCTACGAAATATCTAATGAAACTTAGTTGAACATTTAATCGTTTCTAGCAGTGTATATGTACACATATAATTTTAATGGCCAACTGACAATAGGGCCGATCTTTCAAGGCGAGTCTGTTACATCTTGAAAATTGACTTTGGTCATTCACATACCTCAAAAAACTCGTGACGTTTAGAAATACTATTTTTTTTTTTTAAACTATTTTATATGATGGGAAGAAACTGAGTTGGAGCACTATTTGTAATTAAGCATTTGCGAGGGCCATCAAGCACAAAGGTTTTATGCTGGGTTTGACCTTCGGCTCCATGCCATCTATTATCTGTCAGAAGACTATTGTGAGCGATTTTCGACCGGACAATCAACATGGTCTCTGTTTAGTTAATATCGCTTTAAAAAAAAATAAAGATCTTTGTCGATGAAGCAAAGTTTCCGATGGGCACGTGTTTCTAATAAAGTTCGATGCAGTAACGGCTTTTAGCGTAGACTTCGATTAATAGAACGACTAGGTCAGGGCCGCGATATCTGCAAGTGTGCTCGACACTTGTTCGTTGTATCATGTGTTCTTCGTAAACGTCTGCTTTTCAAAGGGCACAATTTCGATCCTGACGCCTATCTATTTTCTTAAGACCACCATCTGATCGAAGGTATTTTCGTTAGTCAGTCAACTTGCGTCGAAGAAGCTGGCTCGTGCATTGTCCCGTGGGTTTTGCGAGTCGCGGTTGAGTGCGGGCGGTGAGGCGACTCCGTCTTCGTTCGTCTCACAATTCTTAGACTTCACCCAAGGGAAAAGAAACCGCGAAGGCGGGTCTGGTCGAAATCAGGAAACTGACTCGAACGTTGTAATATTATAGAAACGAGCCAACTTATACATACAGGCGTAGTCTCAAGAACTTTAAACTTTGCTCTCTACCAATTGCTATTAGAAAAAAGATAGAAAGAGTAGATTTTCGAGCAAACGAGGCAAGTGGCAGATATGCTGAGGAAATAAGATGGCTTTTGGTGTACTAAAACGCAAGAGATCATTGAGAGGCTGGTAGGATTATAAAAAAACGAATAAGGATTGAAACGTGCCATCTCAGTTTGTCTGCTGTCTGCTCTGTCAACATACGTACTCCATATGGCTAACTTCACTTAGATTCTCTGAACGATGAACTGCGTATTTCTCTAGCGTGAACCAAAGCGTGAAGCCAAATAGGACTTATTTCCACCATTGACCCTTGTATAAATCCATATAGGTTCCAGTTTCATGTATCGAGCTCTCTTCATAAATATTATAAATATTCCGCTCTCCATTAACACAATCGACGGAATCGTTCCGAAACAATCGTTGTAGGTACACGAGGAACGGACTATTGTGGCTGTATAGTTCGTCGTATGCGTAGGACTAGGCATTTACGAAAGCGCGGTTGAAGATTGCGTGCGAATCACAATAGGAGATAGCCAAATTATTCAATGAAATATGTCGCTATTTTCAGGAAGGGCTATCTTGGTCTGGTAGGACCGGCTGTCGACTATAGTAAAAAAAAAAAACGAAGCGCGAGGAAAATATGTCGGCTATTTTTCTTCAATAGTCGTTGGGTTTTAGCTGGAGGTGTGTTTAGTTCGTTTGTGATTCTGTGCGAAGGCCCGTAGATCGAGTTAGCCTTAAGAATAGACTTGACAGGTACTCTCTTGTTATTACAAAGAGAGGGAGCGGTTATTGCAAAATGTCTAAATATATATACGAAGCTTTGGAATGAATATTTACCTGTGCAATTTACTCATTTCTTATGAATATTTTCGGCCAAGTAGCGCTTGATTTTACATTAATTAGGCAGTTTAATAAAGAAAAAAGTATAGGGTACACGAAAGACGTTTAGGTTTAATAGCGCATAATATATATATATATAATAGTGCCTGACACATAGGATCGTCGAGCATTATTTTTTAGTTGTTAAAAATCGATTTGGCAGAGTTATACAGTTTTTCCTTAATCTCCCATTCTACTTACTTATCAAAACAGTCTATGCTCTGTGAGATTAGCCTTGTTTTGTAGGCCCCGAACTATTTTGACGGGTGTTCTATCCGCACAGAAGTGCGTGGTTCGTTCAAAAGATGGATGCCCTCGAAAATTGCAAAATTACCGCCTTGTGTGGCGAACAGCACCTGCCGTTTGGATAGAAGCTGCACGAAAATTATTAGGGGCAGACAATGGAACTAAGGAAGTAAGACAGGGGGATATGAAATCTACGATGGCGACCCACCCCCGCACACCATAAATATCACCAGTAGATGCAGCGAACACGGCAGCGTTCATCGGTAACCCGATGACCTTTTACTACGTTGAAGCTCATCGAAGAAGAAACGCTCAGCGTGCTATATGACGCTGTTATACGACTCATTATATATTCGTTCGTTATTTAATTTTCCTTTTTATCGAACACGTTACTATCTATGGGGGGTTTTCATCCCACATACTAGGTAAAACCGTAGAGTGTATGAACTACAGATAATAATTATAATTAAGCGTGTCACTGCGTTGTCCCGTGCCGTTCTGTTAGAAAGACAACTCAACTACGGCATAAAAAATTACAATAAATGGAAATGGCATAGGCATTCGTATATACATCAGTTTTTCTGTATTAATTTAATAAGAAAGCTTGCTTTTTCGCTCGAAGGAAAGCGAACAGACACTCCTCGTTCTATGATTTCCGGTCATGATGGAGCCGTAATTAGTGGCCTATCACACTAACTTTTCGTAAATCGAACATGTAGATCAGTCTAAACATTTTCACTATCGAAGTTTACTCTCGTATGCATTTAGTGTTTTATTTTTACTTCCTGCATGAATAGAAATATTTCTATCATTGTTTTTTAACGAGAGATAATCCCTATATGGACCTCATCTTAAACAAAATCAACGGCTTTCAATGAAGGTATCGTTTTGTTAAACAATTATCTGTTACCTCGTGTGATATGCTTAAAACGAAGTCGTAGACAATGGCCAAGCAAATCTGTTCTATCTAATCGTATAGAGTATCATCGAGATAGTACGTTATCGACGAGGCATCAGCCACTGTTTCTCTAACCCTTAGCTTCAGTTTCGGTACCTGTGTCAAATCGGTAGGGGAACGACTGGTAGACGGATTTGTTATCCGATGCGACCGCTTGTCTAGAGATATTTTGGTCTAAAGATAGATTGGCGACTCTACCCGTTTTT
Organism: Varroa jacobsoni; assembly: GCF_002532875.2. Lineage (NCBI taxonomy): Eukaryota > Metazoa > Arthropoda > Arachnida > Mesostigmata > Varroidae > Varroa > Varroa jacobsoni. The sequence goes on from NW_019214009.1 coordinate 431,957, forward strand.
TTTTACTAGCGATTTTAACCAGCAGAGAACCATGTTCTACTAAGAACCTTCTGCGCCTTTCCTTAGAGAATGCCGCTCTCGTTCTCCTCTGCGAACGCCACACACTACTTTGTACAATGGTGTAATTGAGCTTTGCCCATGGCAAATGCAACCGTGTAACAGCCGCTTTATGTCTTTGTGGGTAGAGTGTGTATTCAGAACGCATCACAGTACTCGATACGACCTCGGTGAAAAAAACGATAGTCAATATTTTCGAAAATAACACGTGTTACTCATACGGGCGATATCGTATGAGACTATATAAGTAGGGTAGGTGATATTGTATAATCGTTGGCAGTATACATCACAGAGGTCGCCTACTGCTGTTTCCGATAGCGAATGCCTTATAAGTGTGCCATTTCTGTCTGTAATTAATGTAAGGTCTAAGCGCCGCCACTAGCTGTCGTCTAGCGGAGTGAAATCTATCTATATTTACCAATGTAATTAGTAAACAATTACATATTTATGGTATCATGATATGTTAATAGATGTGCTATATAATAAGAAACGATAATTAGATTAGCTCGAAGACACTGTCTGGACGCACGAGTCTGAGCCACGCGTGTATGTCGTGTGAATATTTTTTTAATTTGTTCCCTCAATAATTTTCACAAAACAACCCCCAACCATAGAAATGTCTGTACTTTAGTATGTTTACTTGGCGCTCAATATCATCTATGCCACCCCACATATACATAGCGCACCCACTGTCCATAACTCAAGGATAGAGCTTTTGTTCGTTGTTTGTCAAAAAATATCCACACTGAACAACGCAATCCGCAATTCGATCTGATCTTTTTCAAATATCCAATTGTATCCAGCAAAACGGGTCAGAAATAGCAGAGAGATAACAGACTCTCGGCAAAATTAAAAGGAAGGATCTACATGCATGTTCTTTGGCACCATTTTGTCCTCTAAATACACAATCCCTATCATTCTTCGACTTATAATCGATTTGAGAAGGGCAAGGCACTGCAGTACGATGGCATCATTAGTGGAAGATAAAGAAATGTTCGATTAGCCATATCATAAAGGGCAAGAATTGAATGCAGGACGAGCCTACGTGAAGTAAAGTAAAGGATATATTGGCCGACGAGGAAACTTCATGAAGCCCTGAAGTAGTAAAGGGCTACTCGTCGGGCATGAACACGTATCACGATATGCACATAGTCGACTTCCAACTTCGGACTTCAACCATTTACGGTAAGGCCCCAGCTGGCGGAATTTATCGATGGCTTGCTAACCACAGCAAAGATCACGAATCTCAGATTAGATACGGGACGACGTCAGAAAGTAGGACAATAGGATGATGATGTTCATCAGGTATTCGTCATACATATGTCAGTGTATAATGTAGTGACATTATAGTGTTGTTGTTCATAGCCTTTGGAGTTGGTGAGCGAGGGTGCGCTCGCGCAAGTCGTGTCTTATAGAAAGCGTTGCAGGCTGCGTTGTTGAGTTGTCGTTGATGGTGTAGTAGTCGGCGTTCCTGCAAGGAAATGTCGACATTTTAAGGGGTCTTACGAGTAAAGGAAGGGTAATATGCCATGCCAGCCTGTGCGGATATGTCAGAAGAGGATAGCCAATGTGGGCATAACCCTGTGGATGCTTCAGGTCGCTGTCGAGACTTGCGCATAAGGCGACACCACGGGAGAGTACAGACAAGCCACCATGCGTCTGTAGGGACGAGCGTAGCTCTGGGATGTGGTGCCTATCTGCTCAACAGTTACTACAGCATCTACCGACAAACTATAGATACCTCCGCCTTTTAACGCTGTGGCAGAAGGCTGCCTGAGACTAACTGTAAGAGGAGCGGAACTACATAAGCAGATGTAGCTACCATAGAGTACTAGGCAGACTTCTACGGGAAATTGTTGTCTCTGTGAAAAGGGCTAGACACAGCTACACGGGATGCATAGTTAAAGAAAGTAAGCGAAGGAACCTCAGGCAACAACAACGATGACGCTGATGACGATAAGGAGTCATAGCTCCTTCAGGGCGGCATAGCATGTGCGTTCACCGAGGTCTTGCTTTATTCCAGTCAGTGTCAGCGAGCCCAGCGAAGTGGTGCCTGTTTGCTGCTGCTTGTCGGGGGGTTCCGTAGCAGCAGGCGTTACTAGCAGGCAAAGTCTGGGACTTGTCTGAAAGGGTTTCGAGCCGCTGACGCCATCGTCTTCGTAGTTGTGCTTCTAGTAATAGTAGTAGGTTACGTTCATACGCCTAAAATAAAACGAGTACCAAGAGAGAAAGAGTTGGAACTCAGAGAAAGCAGCCTAAATCGGGTTGGAGCGGAGGCAAATGCACAGATCCTTAGGAGAAAAGGCAGAAGCAAGACGAATATCCTCATTTGTTATAATTTTCTCCTTTCTCCTACAGCCGCCATCAGCACCGTCATTCGCAGCTCGAGTACTACGGTTCTGCCACAGTAACACTGAATAAAACTAGGCATAGCATTGCTCGGTGCTCCTCACTGGTAAAGAGGCCTGTTGTGAGCGAAACCGATAAAGAGAGCTCGCAGAAGTTGTAGGTCGACGGAGCAAAAGACATGCTTCAACCAGACTCGATCCACAGCTCGAACAGGCGTATTCCAAATAGGTTGGTACCTTTCCTGTACTTCATCAAAATACGTCGTCATCTGTCGACAGGCGCGCGAATGAAATCAAAGCGCTCAATTTCGAGCTGGAGTAACGCTTTGGCAGTCAGTTATGATCGGCGTAATTCAAGCTATTCTAGGTGGCCAAAAAGATGGAGAAAACATTTGACCGAGATTGAGCCAGCAATTTTCGCCAACTTTGCCCTGTTTCCATCACGGTCGTACTGCGGCTGATTCAAATAATTAAGGGGTTACGATTTGTATAGCGTTCTCGTCTATATCAAAGTCCAATGACGCTTTTATGGCACGGAATGATGCAGTTTTTTGTTATAAATTTACAATGCCTTAACAGTTCATATCCGTATAATTTTGGGTAAACAACAATATACTTATCTACTAAACTGCTATTTTAAATGTTTTATTTCACGTAGATGTTGATAGATAAGATAAGATTAGAAAAAAACAGAATTCATTAGTAGGTTGTTTAGTAGGTTTATACTACGAAAAAAATACTACCTAACCTAATGTTCGACCACTAGATCTAAAGATTTCCCGCACTGTTTCTGCTCTGTAGTTAGGTTACACCATCTATTTGCCGACAAGGACAGATTAGAGTTTCCCTCGGTGATCGATGACCCTAATTTTACAGGTCCGTTATTGGTTTAAGAGAACTACTTATAGACTCAGCGATTTGGCTCTTTTCAAGCACACTCTTCTAATCAGGCTTCTTCTGTTGATAGGAACAGTAGTGCGGTAGTGACGCATTAAAGTCGACGTATCTTAGCTGACACATTAAGAATGGATGATTCACTAAACACTAAATGGAACTCACTTGGAGCACGGAGCCGCATAGTTTAGGTAGCTAATGAGCATTTTTTTTAGTGCGTTGCCGCGGTAACCATGAGGATATCGGCATCAGTAGTTTAAATTTCAGCGTTCGTAAACAGTCGCCATGAAATCCATTGGCCACGCCGTTTCATAAATCGGTTGGAGAAACCCCAGATGAACCCAGCAAGATCCAACATGATGCGAGCAAATCCTTAATATTATGCGGAAGAGATGATTCTGAGGACCTGTTCACACAGCCGAAAACGTTAAAAATCAATCATTACCAAAAAAATCTTAAAACTCTAATATACACACCTATGAAGGTACCAAACAGCAAAAAATTATGTCACAGTTTCATCACACTGAGGAAAAAGGAGCGGCAACTGGCCGAGTCACCATCCGGTCAAACGTTTATACGATTGTCACCGACATCATTTTTTTGGCCACCGAATTTTCTATGGATCGTAAATAATTTTTTTGGATGATGCATATAGTACCACGTTACTTCAATAGTTTCGACAAAAGAATTCCTATATTGAACGTTGAAGAAAAGCATTAAGTACTGAACATCAAACGACGCGACAAGAGAACCCATGAAGGGTAAACAAGTAATCGCGCACCTTTCATAACGGATGCGTTTTTCCCGTTGGGATTGGCCACACTCCCATCTAAACAACAATGTTAGCTGACCAAATCCACGGTAAAAGAACACTGCGGGTCACCGACTGGCACGACCGTGTTCACAAAGGCGGGCAAAAAAACTCATAGTCCTAATCACATTTGCACGTAGTAGCGGATAATAATCCTGGTCGTGACGTTGGCGCTTAAAATGATAATTATAGTATATCACAGAGAGAGAGCTCAAATAGATATTAGCTCCCACATATTGCTATTTATATATAATGCTAACGAATGCCCGAAGGTCTCGTCTGCAAACAAGCAAATTTTAGGTCTAATTAATTGCAAGGTTCACGAAAATCGGCATTGGCGAAAAGGTAGGCATGATACTGTTGCAATCATTGTAGCACGTTCCTTGTTCGCGGCTATCTATGCAAGTGGACAAAACGATTTCGGCCTGTTATAAAGGCGATCATACGAATGAAAAAACCGCGTAATACCAAACCTGGCGAATAATTTTAAGCGTATAATAATAGCGTAATGTACTCAAGACTCCTTAAGTCGATTTCAAACACTTCTTTTGTTTGTTTGTTCTTTTGTTTGTGGACCGTTTAGAAGTAAAACTGCTATTAACATAGAGAAAATACTTTACTTGAAATTCTTCGACTTTTTTCCCATTCAACTAATAATAAAATGAATAAGCTTTGTGCTAAATTGCCCCTGTATATTATATAGGGGCAATTTAGCACAAAACTATATAATATAAATAAAAATATATAATGCATAACATAATAACTTAGAAATGACAAAATAAGTTTTGTAGGTATTTAAAGAAATTCTGTTAGACAGATGGGGGGTGGGGGATAATCAGATCTGTAAAATGAAAAGTGTGCGAGGATCAGGGATTACAGTTAAACCGCTCCTCGAGGTACCTGTGTGTATTACAGTTCCATAAATTTGTTTTCTTTTTATATAGCACGTTTCAAGCAATGTATAGAACCCTTCGAAGTTGAGTTATCAAATAGCCTTCAGGAATGATCGAAGAAAAGACAAATTTCGAGTACTAGATACAACGAGACACAATAACTTACTCATACAACTATATTTTGCAATATTCTAGTACAGCTGAGATGGCCTTATTTACCTTAGCTAGCTAATCTTCCTAGCATCGTCCACCCACACCCATCTTGAAGTCGCCGACCCTGAACGCGGCTCGTACAGCTCCTGGCCCGATTGCCCCTCCGACCGCTGATTGAGAAGCATATTAGTACCATAAAGCGCTATTTCTCAATATCCGCAGCTTTCTGCGTATAAATAAACTCGAAAAAAAAATGAAACGGGTTCGTGAAGCCTGTTTTCCTTGCGACCTCACTTGCCGCTACTCTCTTCAGTCACTTTTCTCGACCTTCGAAGTATCGTTGGCGTTCCATGTCTTGAGTAGCGAGTTCATCGGCTGCGTCACCTCCATCGCTTTCGCCGTCGTCCGTCTCTTGTTCTTCTGCGCTTTCGTAGTTTGCATCAATGCAACCTAATATGCATCCGCCTAGACTCATCACCATTCAGGCGGATTTCTTTGGAGTTAGGCTGTCTATGCATCTCCTGTGCATCGTTGATTCACCCCCCTCCCCGCACGCCCCAGAGGCCAAAGCGCGACGACCGGAAGCACACAAACCTCAACTACGAAACGGGATAGAGGGGACATGATGCTTCAACCTTACCCGTGACGGTGGTGGAACGAGCAACCATGATTGCGACAGAGCAAGGCATGGAAAATGGGGTAATGATGCTAAGGGCGTCTACGCGCGAGACCGTGATGCCAGACAGCACCGCGACAATTCTCTTGTTTCCGGTCGGGAACCACACTAGGGAAGTTTATGTGGCGGAGCTTGAGATGCTCAAGTAGACACGAGTATAAACATTTTCTAATAATATGATCACACACACAAACGCACTGCTCCTGTCCACCTATGCTCTGATTAATCTGGGCTGTGACGATGGTGTAATTAGCTAGCTGCGAATTCTTGTCAACGATGCAGATCTTAGAAAAGAGATCTCTGCTAAAGAAGTTTACCTAAGTTTATGTAGAAACCTGCAGAGACTCTCCTTTCAAAGTCCTCATGCGTCTCTAATAGATGTTAAAGCATCATTTCATATCGAACCGGTGATGCTTGTATTGGCCTGGATAGTATAGACTTTGCAAGAGCTCCCCCACATTGCATCCTTATTTCTCTATGGATATAAGAGAAATATACGAGGGCTTCGTTTATATAACGTATTAGTTTGTTTGAATGCAAACTTTATAAGCAGTATAATTGCTCAACATTCACTTTGTGGTGATGTGGATAGAACTGTTTTGTGTGGGTGTTTCTTACTCGATACTGCAAATCATATCATCCATTGAAAAATCTGTAAAAAAAAAACGGAAAAAAACAGCTACCTGGAAAAACGTACGGACATTTCATTATTCTGAGTCAATGCAATCCGTATACTACAAGCACAGCTATTGTTACTATGAAAGCAGAACACGAAATCAATGGAGGTCGGCATAGATCGCATTTTATAGAAATATTGCCAAAGCCGGCATCGTGCCTCAGCTTTTCGTGAAATTACGTTTTATTAAAGTTACTGATCTAAGATTATACTGTAGTAGTGACCTGTATTAGAAATGCTCGTGGTCGCAAAAGGACAGTTAGGCAATTCCAAATTACGGATATAACCTCCGATTCTATAGAAATGCGTCCAATATACCGCGCTCGGCGTTGGAGTTCCACTAGTCACACATGTTTTTCTTTCGGTATCTAGTTTTTATCATTAAAATATTGTGGTGCGCATGATTAATTATACAGCTAGCTGGGCAAATGTTTACATAAAATGCTATTTACTGAATAGATCCTAGACTAGTTGTTTTCCGCTGATCTGATTTTGTCAAAGCCCATGTGTAAGACGTGTACGCATAGATAGACTGTTCTCTCAGCTAAGCCCTATCTGTGCCACTCAAGGTTCTTCCTAACTCCAGCTCGGATAACTAGGCGAAGCCCACAGAGAACTTAAAGAAAAATGGCGCCGGATCCTGAGACCCCGCTGATTGCACCAGGAAATATCGACGATCGATGTATATGCTCGATTGATCGGGTCACCGGGATTCCGGCCAAGCAGCATCTGCAGGGCTTCAGGGAAAGGACACATCCAGACCGGGAAAGGGAGAATGGCCATGCTGCGATCGCAGCGCCGTTTAGGGCCCCACTTTACTTTCCTTCATTAGGGGCATCGGGAGAAACCCGCTCAGAAGTTGCCTCGATGTATTGTCACAGGAAGCGGCTTGCGGTCAGCCGATAGTTCGATGCCGCTATTAGTCGATACCGGAGCTTGGTCTCACATCCGATGCTTCAGATGTGATTTGCCCAAAACACGTTCGTATCTAAATGTATTCAACGCCTTAGTATGAGTCTAGTTGAACAACAAGGACGTTAACAAAAACATACAGACGTATCTAGACAGGGCATTTAGGAATATTGGATGAAATAATCGATTCTATACTTAGTCATTTCGGCAACTGTAGCCGATTGTTGGTTTCAATAAATGAAATCAATATATTATTTCCATTTATTAGTTATTCCGCTATTAGTTATTACAGTTATTCCGTATTCTCTGATCACCGTCTTCAACAGGCCGTGTCGGGATCTGAATCGTTAGGCGTTCTGCTTTTACGAATACCTCTAATGTTCACTGTTATTTTATAGGTAAGGTGGAGGAGTTAGGTTAGTCAAGTAGGCATAGAAAGACACAAGGTTCGTTTCGTGATGGCTGGGAGCCTGCCAGCCGTCTGATGGAGTGCCGAACGGCTATACCGTGCATAAAACTCGAAACGTAAAGAGGTATAAAGGACCGATGAATATAAATAATTCTAAGCTTACTTACTTTTTATTTCTATTTTTTTTTTTCAAAACAGTGTGCTGAAGTTCGCGCTATTTCTGTTCATTTTGGAATGTTCACTGGAATCCGCCTTTTTTCTACAATACAGAATTTGCCTTGGAGCCATACTCACTAAAATATTTGTACTATATTTGTTCTTGCCTTCTACATTGAATTAAACATCTGCAATTGGCGTCTTTCTACAAGGTCTTGCACCTTATATATATATATATAAAGACCTACAAGGTCTTATCGGTGGTTGGAATGATGTATCCCACACAAAAGAATCCGGTAGCAATGACGTTATGTATATTTTTTTCATCATATTCATGAATGCAGGCTTCCCACCATATTTATTGCATTTCACACATTTTTTATCAGGAGGCAGTTGCCTCATGTTTGCTTAATTACTTTAGATCCATCTAATCATGTTACGCCGCGCTAGGTTCGAAGGTTTAGCAAAGATCCGCGAAAGTGGATTAGGTTTGAATGCATTTCAATCGATCCTTTCTTTGCCTTTAGCCATGCAAGGTTTTCATTTAGCGTGGATCAAGGCGTAGCTTCTGAACACGACCCTCGTTGTGTCAGTGTTCATGTTCTCGCGTTGTACGATTCATAGCTTCGTCACCAGACCCTCTTTTTCGTTGTTGTAGTTGTGCCAAAGATCGGGACGCGTTACGGAGCTGCAGATTGGTGCACATGGAATGACCAGGCAAGATGCAGTGAGTTTTAAGGGGAATAGCTCATGGGGTGCAGACGCATTTAGTTGTGTATGCGGTGCATGGGTGCACTACTCTTCTTCTATACTGTTATAAGGACGAGACGTTTGAGTGATTCTACTGCTACCACCGCTACAACTATCAAAGCTGTTAACATGTAACAGAAAAACCGGAGAACGGGGAAAACGAGGTGGAGAAGCGAGAAATCACTTTGTCTTTCGTACCCTAGCGCCCCTTTGACATGTGGATTTCCCGCTTCTCCGGCTACCCAGTTGCTTGGCGGCAACTATCCGATGAACAAGTCCCAAAAATTGTCTCGCGGCGGGCGGTGAAAAATCGCGCCCCCGATCGTCTACAGACGACCACCCAAAAGCCGCGATGGCATCGACTTCTACATGCTGTGGCTGTGTTAGCTGCACTGAAGACAGCTGCTCTGTCGCAAAATGCTTCGTCTACTTCTCGTGCACAAAGGATCACTGCTGGTAGGCGAACAATGCTCCCGCTTTTAAGAGAAAAGACAACGAGTGGGAACAAGAATCTACAGACGATGGTTAGCGGTTAATGGTGTTGTAGCGGGAGACTTCTCGTGACAAGTGGGCGACTTACGAAAAGGGGAACTCGTGCGGGTTTGCGGGATCGGTGACTTGCCCAGCAACCGCTCGAGGTCTATCCTTTGTCCGACGATAGTTCTCCACCGTCCTAGATTTCGCTCCTTTATTCGCTTCAGCTTCTTCTTTTCTTTATCTTCATCTCTTACCCCGCTCTCCCCTTTCGTAGTGAACGATAAGTGAAAAGCGCAGCAAATGTGGCAAAAACTTTACCCGGCCAACTTTGATGGTTGTGGCATCGCTGGAGTTCGTACTGTAGCAGCAGATCTCTATCCCTCGTATGTGTTCCACGTCATATACCATTCTTCCTTCACTAGCTGGTTACACTCGGCACTCTAGCTTCACTACTGAACACCAACCGCTCATCTGGTAAGTTCTTGACGCTGCTAAGTCTGCGCCAAACTGCTTACTGCTCGCCGTTATGTCGGGTCTGGCCGTTGTTGCCGACGCGGCCCAAGCAGATCACTCGTCGACGCAAGCGAATTGATGCACTCAACACGGTAGAAAGTAGAAACCTTCAAGACGGAAGCGAGTCATTTGACAATGAATGAAACAAAGATATCGCTATATCTATGGTGAGAATGTGCGACTGGTCTTAAAAATGAAATGGTACTAGAGCAAATCGACTCATCTGAGCTAACCAAGCAAAGGAAGCCTTCGTTCACGACAAGCCACTTTTGCCATAGAGAGAGGACACTTTTGCTGTTCGGAGGAAATGCGTAGGCCTACTTAAAACGAGAGACAGCAGTTGTTCAGGACTGCGTCAATTATGAGTATAGCAAGAAACGTGGATGAGTATCGAACTACTTAGAGTCGGTTTGCAAACATTCATCTTAAGAATTTCGCGCTAAACAGAGGCCTCGTTTCGTCGTCGGTGGCTAACATTACTTTGTCCTGAACAGAGCCTCGTGGTTTTACCGCTGTCCAGAGCAGAAATTTGCTGATTTCCTATATCAACTAGGGCCTATCATAAGGTAAAAATTTTAATTTAAAAATTCCTATTCTAAACAAAATATAGTATTTTTGCTCTAATTGCATTTTTTTTTATTTCATCATAAAGTAGACATATGAGAATTATGTATGGAACATTACATTCAATAGATAGCATCATGGGCTTTACACTTCCTTTGAGAGACGCGCTTTCACTTATCCATTTTTTTGTTTGGCTTAATTATGGCTGGAGTTCAGTGATACATTGTCTAATCTCGTCCTTCGGGTGGTTACGGGCCTGCTAACGTAAGCACGTTATAAAAAAAAATAGACACAGCTCAAGGGCGGTAAATCGCACTATTGCACCAATAGGTGATCATTTAAGTAGGGGATTGAAGGACCAGGGAATGTCTCATGCAATTATGCCATTGTGTCACGTGATATTTGGCAAACAGAGACATGTGCCTTCTAGATCCATATCACTAATTTAAGGCTCAAAATATTGGGCATAAAAATTCTCACCATGGAATATTTGTTGATGTCCGACAGCGTCTTCGATGAAAACGGCCCAGTGATACTTCCAGCCCAAAATGTGCACTAAGCAGTGGCACGTTTAGAACGCATTTTTTTTTCATGAAACCCATTCGTATTTTAATCAACCCAAGTGGGACAATTTTTCCTGTCTACAAAGCCATTAGCATGAACATTTGGTCTCAGCGCTAAAGAAAAGTGTCTTAGGAAATTTACCGCGTCATTTGTTGCTGTTGTGCAATTACCCAGTTGAGAAGCTCTCTGTATCAGACATGTCCTTCCATACATAATTATCATACATCTGCTTTAAGATGAACGCAAAATTTCGGTATCAAAGCAAAAAATATATCCAATTTGCAACTTAAAATTTCCCGCTTTTATTGCAGCAGACTAAATAATGGCTATCATACTGATTTATATCCTTCGCTACTAGATTATCATGAATTATCGAGTTGTCAAATCGTTGCGTACGACGTTCGACAGGCCTTGAGAATAGAAAAAAATGGTAACCATATATTGGGTATCTGAAGAATATAACAACGGCGCTTGACATCTCTTTCAAGCGACTATTGAATAACCAAGTATCCTTTGAGGGGTAATGAATTTTACGTAAGTGAGGAAAGGATTAACCCTCTTTCCCCTAACAGTAAACGTAATCCTTAAAGTAAGTAAACGTAATAATTAGAATAGTCATCATAAATTGTATATGCCTGTCCATAACACGGGCCACTACATGCCATCTTTCTTCTAAGAGGTCAAATCTTGTCTATACATATGCACTGGATATTTTAGCTATATTTTGTTACTAGAGCAGCTTAACGGTCTCCATGAACAGTTAGGGCTCTCGTAAGGGCTGCCACAAGCCAATTAAAATAAATGACCGGACGCAAATCTTTGAGATGTACTTAATAGCAGTTACGGTACCAGATGCAAAACACCTCGCATGTATCTGTCTGTCTTGTATATTCATATGTCTGCAGAGGAAGGATCGTGTGTATTTTCGACGCTTACCTAGAATTATTGCTCTCTAGGTATAGATGTATATATCTGCTGTACTTTGGCGCTATGTGGAGTCCGTACCCTAATTCGTGACTTTCCTGCCTGGCTGCCTCCCCTTCTGTCTTTTACTATGTATGTACTGACCGCCACCTTCGTGTACCGATGGCTGAGATGTTCCGTAGAGTTGCTGGAGGTAGCACAGTACTCGGATGGAGGGGTCTGTAGAAAGAAACAGAGCGAATGTTGGCAACTATGGATGACTGTCCGACGGCCTGGCTGGCCAGGGGTCAGAAGGCTGCTTTGAGACTTACAGATAAATTGCGAAATGTGAATATTTAACCCTCTAGCACTTTTCAAAAACGCGTTTACATTCGGCCGACGCTTCGGCTGCCTTGACCGGTGGCAATGGGAGCCAAACTTTGTCGTTCACTTGATTTCGACTAGGACCGCGCGAGCTCTGCGTTTATGTGCTATATGGATGCTGCTCCGCGCAGTGCTGTCTGGCCTCAACTCGTCCAACCGCTGCTGCCCCCAACGTCAAATTGAAATTGATCACAGGGTGGCTAACCAAATCTGGGTGTTGGCAGCAAGCTACTGACCAGCCTGGGGCAATTTATAAAGGCTAACTGTTATATAGCGACGATGCTATGTGATGGGACCATCTACTGCATCTTCCGTTATGAAAGTAAGCGTCGACGCAGAGCGAGAGAAGGCGCTCATCGAGTTCACGCAACGAGCAAACGTATGATTATGCGTTACGATAATACGTATACACGTATGCACGAGGGTACGTCCATAGTGAGAGCATGAAGAATAGTTGGAGACCTGTATCGCCATTTTGCTAGACACCAAATCACTTTCTAAAAGTCCGACTCCCCAAGAGTCTAAATTCATATCAGCCAGAAAACCCTTGAGAGCTGTTCGTTAGAAGAAAGGATGGGAGCGGACGATAAACAGGGGCTAAATGTGTTTACTGTTCGAGAATAACAATTACGTTGTTTCAGCTCTCGCGCTACTGGCCATGTGTAGCGTGTTTCCATTTCCGGTTGTGCTCAAATCGAGTTAAAAGGAATTAAGAAAAAAGACTTAAGAAAGACCAAATTAAGAGAAACCGTTGTTCGTGGCGGCTCTTTATGGAAAAGGCTAATTAGCTAATATCTATATGATAATACATAATTAATTTTTTAAAGACAAATTAAAAAGAAGAAGTTGAAATCGCTGTACCCTCAGAACACCGTGAACTTAAGACTCAGAAAACAGAAAAGTTCCGTAGGCTTCGACCACGACAAGGTGTAGTGTATAAGCTCGAAATTTCTGATAATGAAGAGGATGGACAATACGGGTACAAAACCTTCTCTACTTTTTTTTGTAGCGATTTTATTAATTATTCCTACCTGAATTAGGCCATAGCTTGATAGGTTTTAATCCGGCCAAGTGTACTGTAGACAACGTTGCACACATTTTTTGTTCCTCGAAATCTTTCAAACAACACGCATCTCGTTGGCGCGCCAATTCGAAATTTGGCTTTATACTGCGCCACAGAACTTCATGTGAATCTATGGTAGTCTGATCGTAACTTCTGAGCTTCCTAACTTAGCAGTAGATAATTAAAGCATTTGCTTCTCTGTCATCTTATAATCGCTGTAATTTTTATTCAGTCTGGTTGAATGACTGATTGCTTCGCACGAACTCAGTACAGCCTCATTCGGGCCTACCTCTAACCTATACAGCCCTATATCTGGTCCATATAATGCAACTCGGTGGAGCTATTTAGGCCAACGATATAGGCATCTTCAATTAATATTTTCTCTGAAATAAAAAAAAAAATTCGTTTTCGCTACAAAATGAAAAAAAGCATCTTTGACGAATAAGCTGGTATATTTTTCTTAGCATTAAGTAACTTTGGACTGAAATGGTCTCACTGTCACCTAACATCCTTTTCTTATGTTACCTGGGTCTATATGGCTTTAAAAAGGACAAATTGATTTAATTGATATTTTCTTGGCAACTTATACATCGCCTTAGGCACTTCTCGGGTTATGGCGTAGAGAAAGCTTTGGCGAACATGCCCGAGGCTCTTTCTGGTGGTCATAATTCTCGAGAATTGCAGCCTAGATATACCGGTTCCGGTTCGACCGCAGTACGTTTCACAGGATCCAGAAACGATGAAAAGAAATGTGGTTTGATAGCTTATCGGTGCTGTTTTGCTTACTCTGTTAACTTAGGCCGATCCCGCTCGGGTAACTAACCAAAGCCTCGCTGTGAAAGCTTAGAGATTCGGCACTACGACAAAACGTCTTAACTGGCGCGCTCATAAGACAGAAGAATAATGTATCCTTTTTTTACTTGACGAAATCTATTGCAAGCCGTTAATTTATTTGATGGATGGCCTCAGCTGAGGCATGATTTACTCTTATTTATTTTTACCAGCCACGTGACCTTGCAGACGCCCACTCGAATAACAGAACGAAGTCAGTGTAATAAATACGATGTTACACTTTGCTGTAAAATCAAATTGTTGCTGATTAATAAACTAGATTTAATAACATTTTTTAATAGCTAAGCTTATCTACCCAAAGTCATAATACCATAATTCAGCTCTTAGGAAATAGGTTTTCATTACTTTAAACAATAATCGGTACGGCGTGCACGTTACTATGTTAGACATGCGTTCGATAAAAAGAATTACCACGAATCGCTAGATGGCCCGTTGCCGCTTAGTCCATTGTTGCTGGGCGCTTATCGGTACCGCTATTATTATCATATATTTTATGACTACATTAAAAACTAGGCAAAAATGATAGCCAGTTCAAATTGCGCGCGCTAAAAAATTGTTGCCGCTGTGGCGTTGGTGCTGCCGCGTTGCTCTCACGGTCAAACAGACTACTCGCTTCAGTAATCCGGAGAAACGAAGTTAAAGGTAATATTAAACGTTGTGTGACCTGGTAAGTTGTTGTGCGATTCCTTGTCTTTTACTCGCCCCCAGCGAATGCTTCTAACTAGATTCATACACATATTTCTAGCATGTCGGCCGTAACCTGATGCAAATAGCTATTGTCATTGCGCGCCGGACCGAACAAGTGAACTCGCTGTAAGTATACCAAAACCGTCTGCACCATCCGTTAGAATAAGTGTCGCGCTGAAATACGGCCGTCCGATTAAGGCTAACGGACACAACACCATGGATGCATCATTGTCGTTGTCGGCGCCCTTGCGAATAACACCTACCTACCCACCTACATCAAACATTAGGATGGCTGCTAATACAGGCAAGCCGCGTACAACGGTACGTTCCCGCGCTCGAGTTCTGCTAGCCTAGTAGTGAAGTGCCGCGGGCCGGCCATTCGACTTGTCTGTCAGACGGCTGCCCTAGTGTAAGCAGTTGGCTATACAGATAATAATGCTATAATAGGCTATTATATTCTAATATAGCCTTGCTATTATAATATGCAATCATGACAACTAGCCATGATGGCCGTTATGAGCTATTTAAACTCTTCCCCATACTACTCCCCAACTCCCCGATACTATAACGTCCCCGCGTTCCCTATGCGCTATTGCCTCTTCCATACTCCCGTCCCTTTAAATCTCTATGTGCGCAAGGGCAACGCCGGCGGCACTACTTCGCCACGGTTTTGCCGCCCCTAATCTGGAATGACTAACGGATAGACTACGATGAGCGGCTTGTACGGCTGTAAGCTGAGGCACTGTTGCTGGCATTGCTTTTGCGGCGACCGATCGCGTACGACAAAGAGCGAGCGAGCTTTTGCAATAGGCAGACATGGGGGGCTCATTGAATAGGGGCGACCAGCTATATAACCGCAGTTTGAAACACATTAAGCAAGCCATTACCCTAGCCGCCAGCAATGTATACCGGGCAGGTCCCAATGACCAGGAGGGGGTGGCTTGGCGCTCCGGCGCTCTATGGCCAACGGGTCATATGTCACGGGCGTGGGTCACCAGCTAGCCATTGGGTAGACGGCAGCTATCTCTTCATAAGAGCGCAGTGGTGGCAGTAGACCAATAGAATACCACAAATTGGGGGCTATTCGTGTGGTGGGACGGAAGGGAAAGTGGTTTATGCCCATGATCCATGGAAGCGATCATGTCTCCTCCGCTTTTGAATCATGGCCGCCATTTGGTTCAGCCATAGAAAAACCCAGGCCTTTAGGGAAGAAAAGCCTAATTCTGCTGTCGAAACTGAAAGAAGACGATGCTTCTGAAGCGTTCATTTTTGTCGGGCGCAATCAAGATATCAATAGACCTAGTTTGTCGGGAAACCACTATTGACATTTGTCAAAATTATCGGAATGACGTGATGCAACATAAAAGCTGCTAAGTGTGTCAACCGAAATTGCCCTGATTGTCGTTTAAGTTAGGTAGACACTATAGCTTTATCTTGAATCGTTCATGAACGCAGTTGTGTTACTGCTATGATAGATTGTGAGCTGGAATCGTCTCGATGCTTGTCTAGCTAACAATTGCTTGTTGCCATCGGCTGGACAGAAAAGGGCTTAAACATTTCTTTAGACCAGAGACTATCACTAGAGTCTAGCAATGTCTTCCATTATAGCAAAACACAGGATAATTACCCTGATCTCTCTGCAACCATTAAGCCAAGCCGGTAATAATTTTCTAAAGAAGACGCTCGAACCTGGCACAAGAATGTAGGTCAGTGAGATGTTTATCATCGAGTACATACACACATTTGAAAATATTCACAGTATATGAATAAATATAATAGTTTTGGACTAATACAATATATATAATTTAGGCCGCCCAGCTTGAGTGGATAGACATATACGAAGACTAGGATAAACATTGGTAGTAGAATGATGTGTTAGGCTGTGCTGTATTATTTCTAATTGTACGGCTCTACATACAATACAGTTCGAACAATCATTAGAGTTTATGTTCGCCGGCGTCCCGCTGTCACATTCCGTTATCACCTCAATGGTCTGGTGTTCTTCGTAGCATGGATCTTCGCTGTGCCTTTTACCTTTATCCAGCGATCCGGAAGATAGCTACTAACTGCAGTGTCTATGTCTGTCTATGCGTGAAGACGACGTCGCTGCTGGAGTGGCGATCACAGCCCTGGCTAGCGCTCATGAAAGTGCAACCCTAACACTGGCGAACTTGGGCACAGCAGTTCTTGTGGTTAGCGGTTTTGCTTCTTTCCTTGCCATTGTTCACAGGACGTAGCCGTTCCTCAATGAGGACCGCTGGCTGCGCGGTCGCGCCCATAAGTCCCCGTCTTTCCTTGTCATTTTCTTCCCGTAAGACTTGCTGTAATCGGCTTTCTTTTCAATGGTAAGAAAGCAAAGAATTGAGTTTCGTAAACGGCCAACCTACACACTCACACAATAGCGGGGTCCAGCTCTCATCGCTTCAAACCGTCGACTATACGATACCAAACACTTGGCTGTCACCTTGAGAGGAGCAGATCTGTACGATACCACAGGGACAGTCTTTCTTCCATTGAGTTTGCTAAACGAAGGGAAGGGTATGCTTTCGTTCGTTTGCGGTTCTCACCAAGTGCTTCGGGGTGGTCATGTCGAACAGACGGTTTCGCGGATACGTCAAGACACCTGGTGTTGCCGACGCCCCGTATGGCATATACTGTACGTTGGCGGTGTTTGCCCTTCTTCTGAAAGTAACCATTGCCGTAACCACCCGTACCGCTCCTTTCAAGGAGTAATGGTTCTACTTATGTTGCGGAAATGGCTCGACCTCCACCGGCCCGTCGGAGGAATCCGAGATTCAGATCTTTTCGCTTGCAGGCCATTTCTAGATCTGAACAAGTTCGTAGACCCCAGCCTAAGATTGGTGATGACATCCACTCAGCGAAAAGCACTGTGAGCTGGTACAGCGTCGACGGGCCGAGTATTTCTGAATGGCTTCCCATGCACGCCCTTCTACTACACAAGCTATGCAGGATGCAGACCACGTAAAAAGGATATAGGCACCGGAGTACCGCAGAGCTCGAGTTGAAACTGAGATGGTGTCAGGAATGTCCATGCAGAAGCATCCGAAAACGCAGGAGATGCGACTTCTAAGGGTACTCATCAACCTTGCCGGACATGGTCGTTGTATGCGTTAGCCTTCCTTTTCTCCTCGCTTTTTCCTTTCTCTATATCTTTCTCTCGAAATCTCAAAGAAACCTCTCGAGGAAGGTTTATTGAGAGAGCAGATGGGTCTTTCACTTCCACACTCTTTAAGGGTCACTGGAGCTAAAACAATGAAAAAAAGCAAAAGATTCAGAGCGGAATAAAATTCTCAAACGGGTCAGCTTTTGTTCATTGTAGCAAGTAACCTTCCGCCTCTCTCAATCTGGCAATTACTTTTTTCTTTTTATATCCTGCCACTGTTATTATTATTATTATATTTAATAATCATAACACAGGACATGTAATAAGCAAGCCAATGTCTATTGGTTTTTAAAGACAGTGTACTATCATGATATCAGTATAAGTTTTACTAGACAATAATTTGATTTAGATACATAGCCAAATTATAATGCAAAAAATAGTCAAATATTACACGTATTACATACGTAAATAAAACAGCAAAAATGACCTTAACATTTACTGGTAAATTAGCTAGGTAATAAAGTAAAAAATAAAGCTAGACGTGCGTATGTGCAAGTATGGAATTGACCATGTGCAAACGGGTAATAAATTGTTGATTTGTCAACACGGTATTTCGGCACAGGTAATAGGTACTATGTATAACTAACATTTAGCTGGATATATACGGCGCACATCCTTAGTCGGATTTAAGCTTCGGTGTCCGCCAGTGCCTTTGCACTGACAAAAAGGCAAAGATTTTTAGGTTAGGGTGTTTCTTAACTCCCCAAAAATGTCCTCGTCAGCTTCGTTTTTTCTCTACATTATTTCGCAGAAGCATAAAATCGCGCAAACGTGCACACGAGTTCAACCTTAAACAATTTCAATACAGTTGACTATGTTGTTGGTTGAGAATAAGCTGGTGAGCGGCCGGCCAAGCATCCTTCGCACGAAGCGGATGATGCCTCGGCACAAGCTTGACGCTATGTATAATTCGTAGTTTGGAGACACCTTTGCCCGGGGCAAGCTGAAGCTTGCTCACATGCAAATCGTGGCCTCCATTCGCTTGAAGTTGGCACGCATAGCTCGTGTACTATGATGTATCTCGGTGATCCAGGTAGCTTTGATCAACCGAGGACAGCTAGGTTTACCGCACGAGTTTGAGACTTCAGGCGTGCGTTCGTCGAGCGCGAGCTATACTGTAGACCTAATAGGCGTGCACTAACATGTTGCTGTCTTCTCATAGCGCCGATCGTTTCATGTAGCGGGCGGTGTCGTGCCATTTCGCGATATCTCATAGATAGTTGAAGCAAACGGCGATCCACTATAGGAATGGTACCCCGCACACAACCAATAATGCATGGAGGCGAAAACGTGTGAACCAAACGAGACTGCCTAGGAAATGGCCTACAGCAGAGAAACTCTGCCTTAAGTCTTGCTTTATTAGGGGGGCCCGCCTCCACAAATTTTTTGGTCTATTTTCCTTTAGGTCGCTTAACTAGCGAACGTGGACGCGAACGACCCGTGCGTGCTCTGTATTCAACGCTCTCTATAAAACGCTATGTAGCGTATTGTTTTAAGCGATTCTTTGTCGAGTGGGATTAGAGTTTTGTAACGTGTTTCCTAAGTAAAGCAACGAACAGGATCCAAACTTCCGCAGCAGATTAGGACAGCGTATACCTTTCACGTGCGACATATTTAAAGGTAGTCCTAGATTTTCTATAGACGTACACTAACGACCGGTTGGTCAACCACGAGACGAGTAAATTATTACTGGGTACTTTTCATAAGCATCAAATAACCAGATGCAAAGAGATATAGAGGAAAAGCAGGCGAGGGATACAATGTGTTTCGACTGCCGACTCTTCGACTTACATGCAGGTTTGATACAATCTCTCGGGCTCCCGATAACCGCCATGTGAGAAGCGGCGCTTTCAAATATTAATTGCCACCATAAGCTTCTTTATGCTCTCGGCGTATCGCCTTTGTCCGGCGTCACTGTAGTGGTGGAGCCCAGGTGGAGCACTTCAAACAACACCGGAGCTCCGTTCTGAACTCGGAGTGTCCCAGAGGCGCAGCGGGTACGTAAGCAGCTGAAGGAACAGTGAGGCGGTCGGGTGATTATGAAAGGAGTGAACGCACCAAATAGAAAATAGGTAAATGCACCTTCTACTATTACGGCGATGACGATGGTGACGCGGCCGCAACTTACCTAACTTCAAATGATAACGATGGCGTGCAATATTCTCATAAACAACCGTCGTTGATATCGCTGGTACCGCTTTAAACATTTTGGTCATTTGTGTCTTGGAGAAGTTGTCTTGGCCATTTACACTATGCTATTTCTAGCTAGAAGAAAATTCGGCTAGACGAGATTAAATGCACGGGTGTGCATTGCTTTTACATCACGGCAAAAAGAAGAAGGTTGTAAGATTTTGAGCCCACTTAATGGAGGGCAGTTTGTTTTAAATGTTCCTACGCCAATCTGAAGTAGAAATATAGTAAAATGGGAATAAATTTTGACGAAAAATCCAGTTTAAATTACTAATGACGTTTATAATAATGCAGTAACGCCTCTCTATTAGCTAGGATTAATGATTTGTTCATAATACTGGGGTATTATTATTATATTAGGCCCGACCTACGTTTGCCCATAGACGTGCCATCTTGTAGGGATGATGTTTCTCTGTGTCTGCAAGCATATTTTGAGAACAAATTAATATATATGAGAAAATCAATAATGAATAAAATGCCCCTATGTGAACTTAAGTGTAAAATACAACGTCGGTATAAAGAAGACATTTTTTGTGGTTGCTGAATTTCCCTGCAATTTATTGAGTCAGCGAAACTAAATTGCCCGTTTTTTTTTAGTTAGAGTGCTTCAAAGTCACATACCGTAGGCAGTATAAGAGTTTCGTTGGTAGCATTTAAAAGGTGAAATGCGTTAGATATACATTGCTTTTATTAGGCTCAAGGGGATAAGTGAAATTTATGCAAAAAAATTCAGTATTTTTTATAATATTGTTGCGCAGACCTCTGAAAAAAAATTGTGTCGTTCATGGCTAAGATGCATTAGTAGGAAAAAAAAGCCCAAAGGTGGTTATGTCGCTTTCGTTACGGACGTTTCGAAGTGAACGATGCTTCCCGTGGGGGCTGACCAGTTATGGAAAAAAAATTAATAAAATTACTGAAAAGGTTGAAGTGTTCTGGTATCTTAGTAATTATGATACTGCCAAAAAATTAAACATCTGCTATCAAACAGTTTTAAACCGTGCTGGCCACAAAAAGCTCCATATTTGACTGCTATACGAATTGGCCTAAATTAATTTATTTTACCATATTTCTACCTGCGAAAGGTCACCTTTTGCCTTTACATTGCCGGACCACGTAAATCTTTAACTGGTCGGCAAAGATAGACAAAGGTCAGTGGGAAATTTTCAGGCATTCGCCAGATAGTCCGGATCAGGTAGTCATCTGTAGAACCCCCTCAACGGGGGTTCAATTTTGTTTCAATAAATGAATTCAAAAGTGACTTGTGACAATTTTTCACCCAGAAACTTAAGTTTTATAGGTACGCAATTACAGTGTTACCAAAAAAATAAAAAAACCGAATCATCGATGGCGCATATTTAGTGTTATAATATTTGATACTGTTTTTGTCAACCCAGTACGTTAAATTCCTCCAAAACCCCATACCGGCATCCGTAAGAACATGATTCATTCTGCCGATACATGAATAATGCTCGCTGATTAATTAAATCGGGCATTGCTTACCAGATTATTGATTGTTATCACATCACGCTTAATTCGTTCAACATCTGTAGCCTACGCGTACTTATACACGAGTGGTACATGTACGTAGTAGCAACTACAAGGGCAAACGCTTCATTGAAACCAATCCTCCACCGTTTCAATCAAATAGGTAATGACATCGTTTCAACTCAATAAGCGACCTCTAACATACGATACCACGATGAACACCCCGACAGTAGAAATGACGGACATGACCCTTCCCACATTACCCTTAGTCGCCCCTCTTTATAAGGGTGACATGAGGAAGGCGGATGCGCAACTAGGGGGTGGATTTCTTTGGCGGACACGTAGAAAACTGGGGACAGAAAAAAATTACATTCTTTCCTATTTGCCAATGGGCGTAGGCAATGACTCCTACCAGCCGCTACTCGGTTGAATTGAGTTCAACTGAATAGCGGTTCAGCCGTTCGTTGAGCTCGGCAGTAGTAGTCCTTACGCAACCCAGCCTTCTCCTGTTCAACTAGGCCATACGACCATTCAATTTCATTCCCACTACTACGATTACTCTGACTGCAAGCACCGCGTCTTCCCTTTACGCTCAACGCATTTCGAACCACCGAACAACCGAGAAATAGCAAAGGCGAAGATTGTCGAAGGGTTAGGCAGCGAGAATGAAGCACCAGCGGAGCACCGGCGAGGTGAGAGCAATGTTCGAGATGGCACCGAGGAAAAGGAAAAGGAAAATAGGAAGATGAAAAAAGAAGATAGTGTAAAAGAGATATTTAGAGTAAACGCATGAGAGGAAAAAGGTTTCAAGGAGAAAAAAGAGGATGAGGAAAAAAACCTAGGAGAAAAAGATGCCTAAGTTTTCTTTTTGGAATCGAGAATGAGTCGCTGCTGCTGCTGCTGCATCACTTCTGTCGCTGCCGAACGCAACGCGGCGTCGGCCGTAACAGCGAGGGCATCACGAGGAGTCGTCCTCTCCTGCTTTAAACCTGACTCGGCCCGCCATTGCTTTTCAAGCATGCAAACTCTGGCGCGGCGCGCGAGTCTTGAAAGTTAAATTTGTTTTCGTGATAAGAATATCAGATAGGTCGAGCATAGACTGGAGTGATGGTGGGGGAACAGCAGAATGCACGAGGCGCGGGTGGGGAACAGAGACGGAGACCCCTGTAGCAGCACAGCGATACAATTCAAAGTGTAACAGCACATTGAAAATGGCAGAGATAAACAGAATGAATGAGAAGGTAGAATCCACTCTGTGTCAGTGGATATTAGCGTAGACATATGTCTGCGCGCTGCTGTGTGTATGCGCCTATTATGTGCTACCTCGTATATCGAGAAAGCATTGAAAATTGTTGGTGTGTACAATAGTCCTTGCATAAGTATCTATGTTAGGAATTAGGGGAAAGTGAGAGATCTAGTGGATCAGGTTGCACGCGAACGCGAAATTCAATAATAGTATATAATTCTTTCTAATAATAGTTATATAAATGAGTAATGTTTATATTCTATGTATGCAACCGGTCAGATAAACTATTGCGATGAAATCGCTTTGTAAAAAATATCGGTAGCATGGATGACGTTAGTTAGTCTATGACTGGTTGTATGTTGTAATGCTGGTTTGACACGTGGCAGTGTTTCGAAAGCTGATTACACGTTCGAATTATCATTCCTTATATATTCGATATTAGGCATGGAACGCACACAAATAGTTTCTGCGTAACGAAATATGGTGCAAATTTATGTGGCATGTATATCTTATGTATCGATTCGAAATGCCAATTATAAACGTACGTTTCTATCGATGTCAAGCCCTCACTTTTCATTTATCCTAAGTATAGACGCAGGCTCTCTTGTAAAATACACTGTTTACCATTCACGTACGATTCATGGGTGCGATTACGGAACAGCGGAAGCTAGCAGCTAGAACTGGTGAACTGCACCACAAGCGTTACTATTTTACGAGTATAAAATCTTCTTACCTTTGCTCTGTTCAGCATTGAAACACTCTAGCGTCAGGATACCAGTCTCCTGGCAGAGTGAAATGGCCGCCACGCTCGACGCTGCCGCGTCATTAGCTACCTAAAGGAGAGTTACCGGTAGTAGCATCGGGGTTGCCGCTGTCATCTTCATTCTTTCAGTAGTAAGTTACAAATAAAAAAGAAAAAAGATGGCCATGCTGGTCCTGTATTAAGTCCTGACTGGAGGAGGTGTTTCCTTTGCTGGTTGCAGCAATGGAAGATAGTGCAAGAATGTGGGGGAAAAAAGGAAGGGGGTTCTTTGAAATGAGTACTCAGGCCCAACAGGCGAATCCTTGCTGTTGATGCTTTTACCGTACCCCACACGCAAACACCCAGATACCCTCTTTCTCCTTCGGTGTATCAGCTTTCCTTCAGTTCATATTGAGCTGGGGATCTACAGAGGTGCTGTTGCTGTTAAAACAGCCAGTATCTGTATAGATTCGAAGAGCACGAAGTCTATAGAACACAGCGTTACCGTAGCCAGCTCCATAGATGAACAGCATAGCGCACTGTAATGGAAGCTTCACCTTTTCAAACAAACAGCGGCGGTCACAGCAGCCTCGAGGTAGCATAGACCGCGTTTTGCGCCCGCACGCTCCGTTTAAAAAAGTCCGGACTTCATTCTCAAACCTTTCTCAAAAGTCTTCACACTCCCTACCTACATCCCCTTGTCCTCGCGGACGCTGCCGTCATACGCCTCCACAAAAGCCTGCCTGGTTTCTCCCGGTTACCCCCGGCTCAGGCGCTGCCTCGTGGTTCATCGCTGGCTGCAGCTGTAGTAGCAGACCTCAGCCACAAACGTGGCACCTGCTCCGTTCGTTCTTGCAGAACCGCTCAAAATGGAAGCGACCGCAGCTGCAAGTAAGGATAGGCACGGAAATATGTCCTCGTGCGGTCGGTCGGTCGGTCGGTCGCCTGCATAGTTATTCATACCTATTTTTAATAATAGCACCTTTCGGTATTCAACGCATTTTGAACAAAAGCTATTATTCTTTGATGATAGTCGGTAACAACAGCGGTCGAAGCACAGGCCTGCGAATTACCAGTTACCAGTCGACGGGGTTTTAGTCAGATGCGAAGTACTACGGGGACATTAAAGCACATCAAAGCATTGAGGGCTATTGGCAATAGCCACAGACGTTTAGATCGCAACTTGCTAGACATATTTTGAGGTGAAGCGAAAAATAGTTGGAAAGATCGAAATGGGTCGTCAGCCCAACGACAGAAAAGCCAATGCTGAGTTTGTGGTAGCCAGTTACTTGCACACGGACATAATTAGTATGACGAAGTTAGTAGTGATCCAGGTCGGTAATTATCGAGCTTGAGGCTACTTAGCTGGAAGTTCAGTGACGTAGTAGCTCTCCGAAATGATATAAGTCCGTTCCAAAAGTGCCTACCGTCGAAGGTAAAAAATTCTTGAGAATTAGTTGACTATTACAGACGCGGAAAGTACGACGTTAGCACACGTCGTTATATGCTTGCTTAAAAAAAACTGAATTTGCAAAAAACGTGCTAATTGACAGGATACTGACATAAGACGACATGACCCTGAAATCGTTGTTGCGTAACGCACATCAATACAACCGGCAGTGCTGTATCTGTATCCGTTCATTTCGACCATTATTTTAGAGTGAAGCAAGATCCGAGGTATGCCGAATGTTAGCACAGTCGTCCATCTGTATTTTGTTCATGCACGTATATAAGGTTAATTATATGACTACAGGTCGTTTCTTAAGCCTTTTTGTCGGACCTCGGTTAATGGCAAAGTTTGCGTTACGGTATTAGGTCGACCAAGTTCTTAAAATAATTACCTTATAGATTCGAAACTTTGACGACGGTCATTACAAATCCTTCATACAAATCGGTTTAACGACCACAACTCTTCCGCGTGGCATGCAGCTTTTCCTTATATTGGTATGCTATCAGCAAATTAAAAAACGACCAGACGACGTACCTGTCTTTCTTCTTACAACCAATTTTTCTTATGCACATCTGACCTGGCCTTCGGAGAAGGACCGCGAAGCTGCGAGCCATAAGGAAACAACGGCCAAGTTTCAGGAGCGGCCTAGTGATCGGGCTAAGGAATGAAGGCAATAATGACTAGAGAGAGATTGGTGAGTGAGGAGAAAAAGCCCTAATCTTTTTCTTTACCCGCGTGACGGAATACTAGCATGACTATAGTAAAGCTTTGAAGGGTTAGCCTTCGCTTTCAACCGGAGACCGTTCTGGGGTTCATCGCGAGTGTTAGCCCAGTCGTATTTTTAGGAAGTGGTAAGGCGCGTATTAGCCAACGAACGACTGAGGGACCAACTAACGCTGAATCTGGAGCCGATGAACACTCAACGTAGCTTTTGCGGTGTTGGTAGGCCAACATTGGCGGCGGCAGCGGCTGCTAGTTTCCTGCAGCCACGTTTCTGTCTAAAGTTAGCGCCATGGCAGTGGCGAGTGTTCCGCTAACGTTACTCTGTACGACGACGAGGTCATGCTCTTCGCCACTACCACCAAAGTCTATCTCAACATCTCGGTTAGCTACTATCATAGCAGCAGGACCATCGTCGCGCATCGCACCGCTGCCGCTCTGTTAAGAGGGTGTATCAATCAAGGTGCTGACTTTAAACTTGCGCCACACTCACGCAGGCTTGATTTCAAACAAGACCACTTGACCCCAGCCGGTCACTAACTTCTACATTAGCCAAACATAAACGGGAAAGCTATCTGGAGAGGAACGAGCAGTACAAGACAGGAGAGCAGCACCGTCCCAAGTTACCGATACCAATGAGCAGTATGATAACAGCAACAGAAAGCTATACGCGAAGAATACAGCCACTATTACTGCTATTATGAGGAGAAAGCTAGGGAACGAACGTGAATATATTGAAATCAAAGAAAGATCATCTCCTAAAATGGCAGACCCGTTAACACAGAGCGGATTAGCGATATTAGGTAGCGTGAACAAGGGCGTTCGGAAGTAGGCAAGCATCTTGTCTATGCGAGGTGTGCAGGACTGGGTCCAAAGAAGGCAGGTCAAACGACGTGCACAATGAGCAGTAGCAGGCAGCTATAGGAAGCAGCAAATACTGTGGTACTCATAGGGCACATATGGACGCCAAGCGAACTACCACGTTGACGAACAGTTATAATAATGATAATATAGCTTGAATTTTTCTAGAGGACAGAAAAAATGTGCCCAGTCAAGAGCACGTTTTGAGAGATTGATTTCATTCTTTGCAAGCTGAAATTGGCATTCTGTTCAAATCTAACGAACAGAAGAAACGATTAAAAAACTAGCATACAAATATCGTGTCGGCAGCGAAGCAGCTGAGTATAGTAAAAATATGCGGCACCAAAACGGTACAGACCTTGAAGTAAATCGTTTATGAACCACACACACACACTCTGTTATGAAGACACTTGAAAGCTTCTATTGGCATACAAAGATCACAGATCCATTTGGTAATTTTGCTACACACGAACAGCTAATTATAGGAGACGATATGTGGAAATCATGCCATCGTCGATGCTGCCATCAGCGTTCCACTGACTTTCAATACAATGTTTACTTTTTGGTTCAAGTTTAAGGGCACTTCCTGGTTCAGCCACTGATATCTATCTACCTATCAACTGAACGTAGCGGAGAAACATATACACATAGTTGGTCATTACTACGCGATGCACATTAGCTTTAAGCACAGGAAAGCTGTTGCACCATTGCATTTGCTCGCTTTCCTTGGATTTACGTATAATAACAGGTCGCAACCGCGCTTCTATGGAGCACACACAACCTTCTGAGCCTTTTCGGGATCCTAGTTGGTCCTGCATACTGACGGGTCACCATTGGTCCAAAATCTAATGGCGATCGTTTGATGCACATGCCTTTTGCCCACGGTGCGGCCGCAGCTGAGCGTCATCGCTGCGGAGGCTGGTTGGCTGGCTGAAACAATAGAATGGCTGAAACAGCCTAAACGATCTCGGCATTTATGAGCTAGCAAGGAAGGTTTTCCATAAGGAGAATAATGTAGGGACGCATAGAAGTTTAGGCATATATATATGTTAATAAATGTGTGCTGATACGCACATATATATTCTGTTACGCTATTGAACCGGTGGGAAAGGAAAGGGGGAGGGGGAAGGGGAAGGAGGGAGGGGTATTAGAAGAGTGGTCGGTAGGAACAATTGTTAGAATCAGCGAATTGCTCATTATTTGCACGCAGGGAAGGCAATATGTCAGCTTGTGAATCGTGAGATGTTCGGCTGGAAGGACGTATGCCTGTGGCGGCTGTGCACGTCGGAGAACTGTTTACGAACGGATGACGTTAAAGCAAACGGGTTGCAAATACGATTTAAGCCATTGAATATATATACATGTATTGTAATTGTTTCAAATTGTAGCATGGTAGAGAATTATCGGTTTGTTTGAAGTATCCAGCTCTGGGTCAGCTCAGTTTGCTCATACGACAACTTAAAAGACATGACCGCTTTTCTTCATCACGTTTCAGTAGCTAGCGAGCTTCATTATCTACACGTCTACTGCTGGTAACCTCCGTTCCTTGTATACGAGTACATACGTAGTTTGCATCGGTTCTTAGCGCCTAGGAGACCTAATCAATCGTGTTTCATCTTTGTGACTCTCGCCTCGCCCTTTTCCTCTGAAGGCTAGGTTTTCCAATCATGAAATGCCTAAAAAAACATGCTTCCCTGGCAGCGAAAAAGTTTGTTAGCGGCAGTCATCAAGCATCGGGTCTCGACTGGCTCCATAGTGCCTAACTTTAGTCGAAAGCATTGCATGCTGCTCGAGTCCTCAGTCTTCTATCCTGTTTAACTGCAAGACGTGTAAACGCAAGCCGGCGGCTCACAGCTCGACTGCGTAATAAGCCAATACCGACCGAATGACTAGCGAGAAGTTTGTGTGCTCAACACAGGCGTCTTTCCTTGTTCACTGGAACTAGTTGGTTGCGTTCGTGCGCGACGCTCGGGTGAGTTCAGTCCGGGAATGTGTTATGCTGACGGGGGTGATATGGCTGTAGTGATCTTTGGGTCACCACCGTCGCTTCTCAGGCCAAGCCCTGTGGGTTCCTTCGTGGAGCAATGTTGACGCGTCCGTTGGGTGGGGAACTGGACCCCGCTTGGCTAGACTCTAGAGTTTCCCCATCTTCTCTTCCCCCTGTTTTCGTCGTAAAGAAGAACGAGTTGGTTCGTTTAAATAAACAAAAAAAACTTGGCCGCCAACCGGCAGAGCCGAACTGGCGATGGTCTTCGTGGTAGCAGTGTTGGCTATTGTTCGTTTTGAGCGTTCTTTCGTTAGTTAGTTAGCTGGCACGCTAAAACGCAATCTACGTTAGCTTTGGCCTGGCTGGTTAGCACGAGAAAGAGGAGGAGAACGATGTGGAACATACGCCGCTGCTGCTGCTAGTAGCGAAAGAAACGCTGCTAGCGGTCGCAGCTTAAAGCGGACGCAAGAATGAAGCTTACACGGTGGCGTAGCAAGGAAGCTTGGCAGGAGTGCGTTCGGGCTTAGAAAAAAAGGAGGATGGTCAGACAGGATAGTCGGAGCCCGGACGGCCGATAGAGTCCTGATTAAGCAAAGCTAAGTTTGCTTCTCGACAATACAGCAAGCGTCATGGGTGAAACCCAGGCTGCCGGCCACAAGGTGAACGATAGCATATTGAGAAACTCTGCTGAGCAAGAGGCAAGTGGGCCGTGGCCGGGGATAGCCGGAAGGAAGGGGCATGTGCTAGCGGCGAATGTAGCGAAGCGACCGTAGGAGCCCGTTGAAGACGAAGAGACGAGCGGACGCATTTGGTAGCTGCCCAGTTTGGATGGGGCTTGAATGCTCAACTTTTTAAGCCAGCCAACGCGTAACGTTTGACTGTGCGAGTGCACGAAGAGAGAAGCAACTACTAGTGAGAGTGGGCTTTGGTCGCTTGCTGACTAAAACTTCACCGGTTTCACTTGTACGTGGCTCTTGAGCGATTAAAAGAATATGGCACATTGAAGATTTGGTGGCTGTTTTGTATCATTGAAGGGGAATTCATGTAAAGGATGGTAGTAACTATTGGATACCATCTATTGATAAGGACGATTTACAAACGGTAGCTCTTGGTACCTTACTCACATTTATTTGCCCGTGCTTGACGCAACAGTTTACGATGTTTCTTATTTTAGATACTACAATTAAATGTCTAAGACGAATTGCTTCATTTATGGAATATTTTAAGTGTGATTTAAACATAGGTTCGAATTTCTCTTAACTTTCCTTCGTCCCGGCTTCTTATCATTTATCTTTTTTTCTCTTAACGTCTACCGATAGCACGCGTTTGAATATATAATCTCTTTCGCTCCGTTCTTTTCAGAATTCTCTTTGTGGCACTGCTCTGCTCCGTTGTACTCGTCTATCAAAAACCGAAATTCGATCGGACAATAGAAAACAGAAAGTTCAACTGTTTGCAGTGCCTACTTTGTATAAGTGCGTATGTATGTCTATGCCCCTGCGGATATTATTGTTGCCCTACATTGTCTAGTTGTGTTTATTGTATGCCTGCCGGCGAACTCAGGCCATGTTTGCTACATAGCTGTTTCCGAAGCTGCTAAACCAACGAAGTCTCTGTGAACTTCATCTGAGTGTGCTTCTCTCTGTCTGTCACACAGTGAAACTCATAGCACACACAAAGTCACAAGGGCAGCACCTGGTCATAGTAAGCAGTGAGTGGTCATAGTTCATTGCGCGATGAAGGAGGGCGGATGGGGTGGAACGACTGTATGTGTGGAGTGCGCGAGGTTGGCGCAAATATCCACTGCTACAGAAAGAAATAAGCAGATCGTGACGCGCACCAGAGAGAGAGACAAAGAAGTCACAGAATCCTCAGCGTTCTCTCTATTTCGCTGTCCAGTCATAGACTTCTACATATTCCCCCACATGACCCCCACCTCTCCACCGCTTCTCCTCCATTTGCTTTCGTTCATTGCGGCAGCCCGTCATCGTTGCCCCCGCCACCGCCGCTGGCGTAGTAGTCAGCGATGACAGCCATCTAGGACAACGGCCACAACAATACCATAGGCGACCATACTACTCTCTGTAACAAAGGCACGAATGGTTGCTGTGAAGAGTTCCAGCAGCCAACGGATCTGGGTTATCATCCCTTCATGGGCTGTTGTCGGCGGCCATCAGATTGTCCTCCTTTGGTAATGATAATAATAATGGCCCACAGCTTAAATACTTATATGCTTCATGCCCTATGTCTGCAGGCACCTATCCTATATGTTAGCGGCCTAAGCTGTGCTTCAGCATGGGGCTTCCGGAGGTTGTTGACTGGCTAGGCAGTAGCGCCACTGGCTGTCTATACAGCATGGCAATGGCTGTGCTAGCTTCGGCGGCAGCGGTAAACTCAGTGGTGGTGGCACCCGCAGAAACGATGGGGGCTCACCAGTCAGCCTGTGGCAGCAGCAGTGGGCAGCCCAACCAGCCAATCCCCTCTCGGCTAACGCCCTTTCTGCTGTGGCTATGCCTATGCCTTCCTTTTCCCGTCCCCATCGTAGGCAATAATACTAAATCAAGAGTTTGAATGAATGACCCTCGCAGGCAACCCGCCGCTGCCGTTTCTGCCGTCGCCGCGAGCGTTCGCGCGGGGGCTTTAGTCCTCCTGTGCCTCTTTCTCTCACTCTGTATCTCGCTCTTCCTACTTTCTCTGTGTTTCTCAATCTGATTCCCCGAGACCCCAGAGCGGGGGAGGAGGGTGCTCAGCTTGGTCCCATTTCTGTCTCCCGGTCTGCGATCTCTCCCAGTTTTTCTCCCGAAGACTTTTCCCATGTCCCTCTCGCAGTCTTCTCATTTTGCTCTCTCTAGATCCACCTCGTTTTCGTTCACTCTGACGCGGTTCTGTTTGGCGGTAGCTTCGTCTATTGGGCTGACGTTGAAGTCGTTGCAGGCTGCATCCTGCGTTACCTCGTGGATTGGCTGTTTCCCGGCATGGTCTGCCGCCTCTACGTCCGCAGTGGGGGTTGCTACGAGGTTAGTGATTTCCTTTCCACCAACCATACTAAGGCCCATCAGCCCATGGCCCCTTTTTAAAGCCTGCACTCTACTATTTCTTTACACTACAAACTTGTATTCTATTGTGGAAAAGTGAACTGGCATTCCCTGTTTCATAGCTCGCTGGCTGCTGCTACTTAAAGGCGTCGATTTCAATAATCTTGGTATTAGAGTACCGCTCAGTCATTCGGCAGGTCGACGCACCTTGCGGATTTTTGTGTACTGTATTCTCTATTCACTTGGTTGTTATTCATTAGCTGCTGATAAATACTCAAAATGTGCCACATCATAAATCCTATTAATAAGGAGTGAGAAACACGTGAAGTAGTCGAGCTTTAAATTAATGCTGACCTACAAAGAGAGAATTGGTTCTTTGAATCATTTTTTTTCTTCATTTTCTTTTGCTCATAATCAAATTTGGCAATTCCTTTCACCTTTTTTATTTCAACCCTTTGTATGCAATGGCAACTAAAAGTGGTCCCTTCTAAACGGCACTCAGGTTATAGGTCCACATTACAAGCGCGCAGCCTAAGCGCTCACTGCTTTATATGTAGCACCAAGTCACAGCTAAATTAAGAAGTTATATATTATTATAAGTATATTACTTTACTAGCATGAGTTCAATTAGTACACTAATTTTAAGTACTCCATCTATGAAATGTGATCTCAGTAGACAATGATGGGTAAATAATGCACCATTGTATAAATAAGTTAATTATAGTAAACATCAATCATGAAATATATGCGCGATGTGCTTTCTTCCATATGCCTGGTGTTAATTTAAAATGGGCTATCAGTCGACAGGACTGCCCCCTGGGCTACTTAAAGGATACTGCTGGCTCGAGTCCGCTATTTGCTGTACGAGTCATACCAAGGTTCTATTGGTCTGTTTGTGAAATGACATATTTCATTTGGTTAAAAATCACTCGATGCTTTAGGTGCGAAACCCAAAGGTTGAATAAGACCAAGGGTCACCGGTTCAAGTCCCACCGATGGTGCGGAGCACTAAAGTTAAGGAAACAAAAAACGAGATGTCTATTTAATAAAAGTCGCTAACAGATGCGCCAAGCTTTACGCTATGTATCGACGATAAGCATTGCTCCACAAAGCTACCCCCGGCAAGAAATAAAGTGCGTCCTAGTTTGGTTCCAAATCTAGACCATCCCTTGTGCTCCCGAATTTGATAGGCAAACATGCTGTTACAGGTGGAAAATTGGAAGTTGCTTTATTTTAAAAACAAAGCAGTGTCGTGTCCGGCTTCTCTTTGCATATTTGTTTTTGCATACTGAAATGTAAACTTGCTTTATTACTGTATAACCGTCCAATTGACTATTACCTTGAGGGTTCCGCAGAAACACCGATCGAGGCCGACACTACTATGTCCGCTAGGCTTAGATATCTTAGCACAAGTACCTAAAATGCCTTTTATCAATGAAATGTAAGGAGGCAATAAATTTCAGAGAACGTTTTACGTGTTACGACGCCCACTGTCAAAATTATAGGTGACTGGTCATCCATATACGCCACCTAAGTACTCGTTATATCTATGACAGTGTGTGCTGTAGTCCAACAAAGCAAACTTTCTCTAATTTAGAAGCTCAAGGTTCTTCCGATCTTATTGCCGCTTGCAGGATAACAATAATCGTTATTCCATGCGCACCGGCATCGTAGATAATTAACTTAGCACAACTTCAACAAAGTTAATGAAAAAATGTTTCTTTCCTTCATCTCTGTTACCGTATTGTTTCTTGGTAACGTATAGCTATTGGTGTCATCTTTAGAAAGATGGTACCTTCCGCGCAAAGCATAAAGGCGGCCTGCTTCTCACGTGTTGGGATGCAGAAAGCCAATGTTCGACTAGACAATATAAATGTTAGTTTAAGTTAAAAGATTGAGATGGCAGCGAAGCACGTGGAGGATGCTAACTGTTCCGGAATAGCAGCATTGCTGTTGCGATAGAGTACTCTCCAAAATGAGTGCAAAGAGAGGAGTAAGCGCATGCGGTGAAGAGAAATGCCTCTTGATTTTCTTGGCTATTGCTTTGCCCTCTGGTTGCACTGGGCAACCTCGTAGTTTTCATCGCGCGCTACAATGGACCCCAGCAGGCCTGAAACTTTTTTGTGGGTGACGCCGGTAAGAGTAGCGGTTTCAGTGCTCAAAATGAAGGCCACTCTCACTGAGATGAACGGAAGTGAACGCTATTACAGCAGCCTTTCACAGGTGGCTTTGCTCTATGCCCTATCCTGACTTCTGTTCCGCCTTACTTCTGTAATATAATGATTGCTATTGTCAATAATTCTACCATGCTGTTTCACCGTTTGGCGCAATTAAGATACGGATTAAGGAAAGCTTTATGGGGGCAAATGTAATGCTTTGCAACATGTACATAGATCGAATTTGGCATGCGCATGTCAGAATGTGATGCCTTTGTTGTTACAATTAATATTTTTATTTGCCGTTTTATAATCGTAATTTCTATATATCGTAACAAAGTTCAAGAATATCCCAAATCTAGCCATTACGATCTTACATAATATTAGACATCAATATTTATCGGTGGTCGACTGATTAGTTTTGATGACCGATTAATCTGTTTACGTTTATCAATCATTATCAAGGCGCGAGATGCAGTACATGGCCCCAACCATAATCTTTACATATGATTTCAACTATTTTACGCTATCGAAATAGAAAAATTTATCATGTAGAAAGTATATGCATCCTTGTGCAGATGATAGTATGTCAGCGTTTTAATCTATTCTCGGCCGTTTATCAAGCGTAGCTTCAATCACCGGCTGGGTGCTCGAAATAGCCTAGTTATCAGGCATTTTATATTATGAATTCTTTTTGCACTATATTGCATTACTGTATTATCATTGTTCTATTCATTAGTTGTGTCATAAAAAAAAAACCCTGTAACATAAATCGACAATAAAATTAGTATATGACCGGCATTCGTTCCGCATCGAGTTTTTCGCTCGGGTACTAGTTAAAAAAGTACTTAAAAAAAAACACGAATAAGGCGTGGGTATATTTGTTTGCTTAACAGATATTTTTTTCTTTTATCAATCATTATATGTCTGATCGAGGTTTCTCCTGAAGGGTGAGAACGTGAGAAAAGAAAAACAATAATATATCACGGGTCAGCATAATTAAGCATGTAGCTAGGTCTCAAACGAAAATGAACCCACTAAAAGCTCTGCTATTGTAAGATAAATCGTTAGATTGACACCGTTGTGGCTAACTGTTTAATTTTGCGCCGTCTCCTGATGTGACATGAGCCCCCGCTGGGTGTTTTGGAAATGCTGAAAAGTTCTGATAGAACCGAATAGTTACAAATATTCTATGTTACCAATATTTCTTAGCTGCGTATTATATCATGCGTATTATCTTTGTTGTGACGAGGGAAAAAGAGAAGCTCGAATCTAAAAACTATCGAAAGCTAATTTAATGGCAAGTACATAGTAGAGTATAAGTACATAGACATCGAACAAAACTATGAGATTGACACTCATTTCACAAATGATCAGCTCAGAGACCCTATCTCACACTTTCGCACCACCTTCTATTGAGCTTTGCCCACGTCTATAGCTATTCTAAATATACAGGGAGTACACATACCTACAGCATCATAACTATTTGATACCTAATTTGTTTCGAGGGTCCGTTAAGAGCTCTTAAGGCCAGGCTGGGTTTTCTTTTCAATACTTACTTCGTGACCAATACTTATCATAGTGGTTTCACTGCAGAACATTACAACGCTACTTCTATTGTATTAATCTAATGTATTAGTCAAAATCAGTTACATAGCTTCTTCGAATGGCTTTTTATCTTTGAGAACAAGGAACGAGAGAGAAACTACTACTAATCTTTAAATTGATCCAGATGTTCGCTTGATTGGATTGTCGTCCTGTGCAGTAAATGTTCACTAGGCAGCACCCGCTCTACCCTCAGGAGCAGTTGGTAATTACGCAGAGATGCTATATTACGGCATTTGCGCCATTGAAGAGTCTAGGTGGAGTGGATAGATATCTTTATGTTGGTGCTCAGTTGTCTGTTGTCAGCTCCTTCGAAAATTGAGCGGGACGGAAGGATTATCGCCATAATCGCCCACTCTAGCAAGAAGAGACTAACCGCCCTCAGACTGGCGGGAATATTCAAAAATTACGATGTTCAAGTATAGTATTAACGTCGTCGGCACCGCCGTGGAGCTAATCGGTAGTTTTTTTTCTACAATTAACTGTTGAATCGCAAAGGCTTATCTAAGCTATTACCACCTGTAAGTCAGCCAGTACCACACACTGTAATGGACTTAATCTGTTGAATATCGAATAGCTACATATAAGGCATATATATATATATGCTGTGTATTTTGTTGTTTACGAAGGGTCGTAGTACTAATGACTTCGACGTTCCGTGAGAGCGGTCGGTAGTTTTAGGCTATATCTGGACTCATTTGACATTTTACAAAATTATCTATGCACTTATCGAAAAAAACGTCCTCTAGTTGTCACGTACCATGTGACTGTTTTAGTTAGCAGCGATGTTATGCATGATCCATTCAGTGTCGACTGGCATCGCTGCGGTGTAGACAGAGTTCAGTCTATTATGCAGGTCTTATCGAATCGTCGTTATGTAAAAGTTTTCGAACCAGGAACTGGCATAGGGTTCGATGTCATTGTGGCGTTCTGTTGTAGCCGAATTTGGCTGATCTAAGCAAAAGTAACAGTAGTGACAGATCCGTTCTGATGATCGCTGTAGACATATACAGAATCCGGACAAAGAGCCTGACGAATAGATGCAGAAAGAAGAGAAAAAGGATGCTTTATTAGGTATCAATTTTTCGTTGCCAGAGCCTTTGCTGTTTGGTTGTCTGACATCGTCGCTTTGTGATGCGCTGTGCTTCTTCAGGTGTCGAATATTTTAGCGGTGTTCGGTAAGCACAGATAGTGTCATTTAACCGTCAGCCATAATAAATGATACCAGAAGTTTATTGACGGAAAGATGCTCATTATTCACAACATTTTAATCACTCTGTCGTTTGTAACCTGAATATCTCCTTGTGCTCGTATAGATGGCACGGAACGGCACATGTCTGAACACTGAATGCCCGATCGTATATAGATCGCCCGTTAGGCGTTAGGCATAATGGCAGACCTCCCTGTACACGCACGAGTGGATAATAGTCTTAGGTGCACGCCGAAAGTATATTTGGAATGGAACTCGGAAACCATCTGGCTTCTGGTTTTGCAATTTTGCAAAGGGCAATTTTTATACATATATAGCTAAAAAAGTATTTTATTTTTTCGTATGTGAAGGCATTGAGAACTTGGTTGTCCGATAAGTTAGCTAATAATAGTCTGAGAACCAATAGAGCTAAAAGTTAAACTAGAAGTAAATTTCTATGACGATGTGTCGGCTATGTTGCTTATTAACAATAAACATAGAATGAAAAATGTAATATCAATACCACTATTACCCGATCAACTACGCGTGTAGTAAAGTTCATCAAATGATGAGGTTCGCCTATACTTAATATTCGTGCGTTGAACAAAATGGTATCAAGTCAGGCATTACCGAACAGGATACACTATATGTAATTAAGAGGGCCATAGCAGCCCGTCACTGAATCGCCGCAACATCTGTACATGGAAATCCGTGGAATAATGTAGAGTCCTGATAGACTCTATAAGACATGTAAATTCTTAAGTCTACGAAGCTAAAAACCCATAGTAACATCTTTAATTTTTTGCGTAAATGTCATTAGGTGCAACGTTATGTTTTCCTTTGTAATCTCAAAGCCCTGTTGATGCCTTTTATGCCGAAACCTTTTCAGGATTCTAGTCGCGTATTTTCCCAAACTCCACCAAACCAACATGAAAAGTAAACGTAAGTTCCCAAACTTTCATCTTTCATCCGCTTGTAAAACAGCGTCTTATAAAACAACGAGGACACTGGCGTGCAACGTGCACTGGCGTGCAGAAATTTTTATGCAGCTGACTTGGTATAGTCATGCCTTCAAGATTGTCCGCTGTTGTGCTTCAAACGTCCAACAGAAAGTGGAGAGCCTATGTAGGAGAAAAACATGTATCTAACTTCATCTGAAACCTTCTTTTTGAGGAAATAAAATTGTGCAGGATGATGATATCATTTCTTCTCAGCCATCTTGCCTCCACCTGCTGTTACTACTTGTGTAGCCTCGAAACAGGCTACGAAATGTCAACTTATTACCATTTGAAGCAGTCTTGGTCTGCTAGAGCAGCTGGCTCATTCGCTACTGGCTAGGGGAAAACCAGTCAGAATTCGCGACTACCTACTCCATTCGCCTTCCGTAACGCTCTGTGTTGTTTCCTTTCTTTTTGATACTTTTGGTACTACAAAGTACTCATACGATAGACACACAAGCGTACCGTTCCCATCACACCCAGTGCCACTTTCACTATTTGTCCGGCCGATCGCAGTCCTCGACAAGCGGTCACCAAATTGTCGAATCGAGGGGACTGAGTTTAGTCAGTTGGATTCGTCGCACCTTTTCGCGCGACTTGGGCACTGCCATCTCACCATCTGAGCGAATTTATCCACGCAAGACAGCAGAGTACTGAATGAAATACACATGAGAAGAACAGAAAGGTTGGTCGCAGTGATAACGACAATTGCATGTCGGCAGTCAAAGGTCAACAACGAGGGGTATGGCATTCAGTTGAGGAGGACACGGATCGGGGTGGGGTCTTCAACCTAACAATTGTAGCAACAGCGACACTAACAAGAAAACTGAGCAAATGGTTGGGCGGTATCTTGTTATGCTCATGTCGACACTGTTTATTGCAAGACTGTGTAGATGTGGTCGATGTACCGTGTGAACGGGGGCAGGAATCCATAAGGGCAGGAATTGCCGGTTCCAAGGATTCAACTGTGCTTTTGAGCTACCATGGTGACAGTAGCCCAGTAATGGCCGTCTGCCGGACCTACGAATGTGACAAGACGACGCGGTTAAGGATCGCTGGTGGGTAGATCTTCAGATCAGAGGTACGAAGCTGAAAAAGAGAAAAATCAGATCAAGAAATCTAGCTGGAATTGAGGCAAGGCTGCTTCAAAATGCAAAGAAATGGCATGAGATGGCTTCAGTGGATGCGTTCAGTGCCGTGTTTGCTATTCGGCCAACTAACCAACTATTCCACCGACACACAGTCGACGAAAGAAAGACCCAAGGGAACGTATCATTACCGGCACCAACATTACGGCCCGCGCAAGAACTTACGCGTGCAAGACTCAGCTCTGATGTCGAGTGCAATCAATGTGTTCTCTCTCTCTCTCTCTCTCTCTCTCTCTCTCTCTCTCTGAAATCTTCTTGTTCTTAACACAGCCGACAAAATACAATAGGGCATCGACTGATTATCTCAGTTGAAAGAAGAAAACTGATCTTCTTCTGAATGCTCAAGACCAACAAAGGAGTCAATTATATGTACTTCATAAAATAACATGGGATAGGATGCTACAGCAGTAAAATGTGTATCACATCCATAGTATTACAAATGGTGTTAGTGACATTGAGAAAAATGCCAGTATAACAAACACGTGTTTTATACCTTAGTCAATATGAAGCGTTGATGAAGAAAGACCTCCTTCTACTGTAGCCTTCTGCTCTTCTCTGTTTGTATTGGAAGCTTTTCGTCATTTTACCAGGCCTGCCTTGGATTCCTTTGGAAAGGAATTGCGACATTTTTAACAAGACGGTTTAACGGTCCTTGGTTAGAACTTTATCACAGAACAAACAGAAAGTTAGCTTTTAACTTTGAAAAACTTACGCTGAGATCATTTGTCGCAACTGTAGCAATCACAGGTATCAGTTGTTGTCAACTAACGGTGCAGAGATTCGAGAAGGGCTAAAAAGGTATCAGAAATTGCAACCTTCCGACAAGTGCCATTCGACCTAAGCCTTGGTATAACGTATCCGTTGAAATATAATATAATAATAAAGTGCTGTGCTAAGAGTACCGTTCGTTTCGCTGCTTGACCCAATTGTCGCTTCTGATATTTTATTGCAGACTACCGTATCTTCTATATCGTACATCACTAGTAAAAGATAGCGGAAATACAGCCTAACCAGGGTAGCAGGACTGATCAAATAAGCCAGTGGCTTGCAATTTAGGTATCTAGACCTCCTGAATGAAGGAATCGAAGGGGTGCTGCATTACATGCGTGCGTTTCAGTGAAGTACCTTTTGGTGCGCTATTTCGGCAAAG
The DNA here is from genome assembly GCF_002532875.2 of Varroa jacobsoni. NCBI lineage: Eukaryota > Metazoa > Arthropoda > Arachnida > Mesostigmata > Varroidae > Varroa > Varroa jacobsoni. The sequence continues at coordinate 471,845 of NW_019214009.1, forward strand.
TATTCTGTAGTCATAGGAAGTGCCATCCAGTTCACTTATTCACTGAACGTTCGCGTTTTTTTGTGTGATCGTTTTCAGCAATTTTCGTCATTTTCTGGACGCTTTGCGCCTGTAACTTTTTTAGCTTTTAATACATAAAAAGCTTTTTATGGAAATCTTTATTGAAATATTGCACCACGCTTCAATGGAAATTTAGTTGATTAACTAACTAGCCTGATAATCAATCCAACTTACTGGAGTTTCTTTAAAATATGAGTAAAAAACAGTGAGAAAACTGCTCTAAGCTTTCTGCATTTTGTAGCTAAAAATGGTTTCTTCACATGACTGTATTCCTGGAGGCCATTTCTAAAAATGTCGTCGTAATCTAGTTTGTATATATATGTATATAGTGTGATAGTTAATGTATGTTCCCTATGTGAGTACGTAGTATTGAAAGATATATGTTCCCTGTCCATTCGTAGCCGCAAATACCCCTACTTAGCTAATGAACTCAACAAACTCTAGAAGCAATATTGATGCGTACGTACAGTATACATCGGACATAAGACAAAAAACTGAACTACATTTTGATCCAACAAGACAACGCCTGAAGGCTGGAAGGCCTCTATAAAATTGCCGTTTCCTCAACCATTTTCCTCCACCCAAAGCAATAGTTCTTCCGAGGTCGACCAGGCGGCGCTCATAGTCCTACGGAGCAAATCGATGGTTTTTGACACTTTCATGGGACCAGGATGGCAGTGCAGGCATGCTCTGGTATCTATTATGCCTTATATAATATAAATATCAATTCAGAACTGTTGAAACAACATTAGTTTACTTATAAAGTATGTGACAAATTAAAGCATTGATTGATAACTAAGTTCCTGCCGTCATCCGCTAACAATTCGGCTTCAGTATATGGCCAAAAAAATAATTTTGATTGCTTACTATCACAGCATCACTATACAAGTATGTTCTCGCTAATTACGACCTAGGACATACTGAACAAATTTACAGAATGTGTTAAATTAACAATATGATGAAATAGGCTTTGTTTTGGTGATTTTTCGGTGATTTATTTCGTCAATGTATGTTTTTGTTAAACTATCATTGCAGATAAATAATCTGTAAGCGAAGGAGACGAGCCTCCTGGTGAAATTTCGCGGATGTCTCGTAGGGGTACACACATATGTCGCGATAAACCGTAGCTAAATATGTATGGCTTTTAATAGCCAGCAGCCGAAATATGAGATGCGGTTACCATATAGATAAATAATTGCAATAGCTGTTCTCCTTGAATTCTGCCAGGACCAAATATTTTTTTCTAGGATCTCTTCAGACTGCGTAGCGATCTCATTTGATGCTTACTTAGCACAGACCCTCAACGCAAAGCAGTCGGAAAAATTATTCAAAGGGTTTTGATAAGCTTCAATAATTTAGCTTTAAACAGCGCAATCTCTAATATAGATACAAATATTCTTTAGAAATATTCCTTTCCAAGCGATTAAATACAATAGGGCAAGTGGTACGTACCTCTTGAATGCAGCTGGTCTTTGCCCCCTGTATTACTACAACGTCGACATTAAAAGCATTATTTTTTGTCGTATACTGTATGCGCCTAACACTAGTGCACTGTAACTTCAAGGGTAGAGCAAGCTCACCAGTGAGGTTAGTTTTTTTAGCCTTCCTAAAGGTCCTCAGCGCCAACTATTCGAATGTCGGTGAAGCCCCTCACGGCATGTGGTAAACGCAGCAGGGGCAACGACCACTACCGCCTGCTGTCGTACGGCCATCGACGCAGAGTTTGAGCGTTTGCTCTTTCGCTTTTTTGCTCGCCCCTTTTAAGCCCCTTGGTTTACGTTTCTTTTTTATCGCGTTCCAGTATCGATGGTTCCTAACCGCTAGTCTGCCCTAAGATTCTTCCGCCGGGCATCTTGCCAGGTAAGAATCTCTGCCCCGACCGCAGTGTTTCGAGTTTGATATGTTTAATCTGTTCGATTTACGAGAATGGTGACAGACGAACGGTAATGATAAGTTAATTTGAACCGAGCGTCAAAAAAATTTGCAGCCGGTCGCCAATCCTGCGGCGAAAGCGATCGCGTGTATAGATTTGAAATGCAGATGGGATCGCTGCTGGTGAGGAACGTGAAAAGGTAGAGTTGTGCATCCATGAAAAAAAGCAAATCTGCCACGTTCTATTTGGTAATTGATCGCCTGTCATTAATTAACTGGTTATATAATCCTGCCTTAACACACGTCATATCTACAAAATCCTATCTAACGGTGGTTTTTCTTATTCTGCTTCTGTGAGAATCTGTCATTCCCTAAATTCTTTGGGTACGCTATAGGCTCACATGGAAATCGAGATGCTGCTTCTTGTCTATGTAGTAAGTACCGTTACACAGTATCTGTAAGACGTTTAACTACATTTACCGCCGTTTTGTGCCCGCTTTTCAAAATAAACGTTTCTACATGTCAAGCAGATAGCGACGGGTGGACGAGATGAGACGGAAGCAATCGAAGTTGCCAGTTGTGGCTATCTATGTATGTAGGTCTAAATTTAAATGAAAACTCAAGGCGAGCCGGGAAAAATGCATTCGTGACGCGTGTTTACTATGCGCATTGATCGAGATCGTTTACCACGCTTGGTTAGCTAAGCACAACTCTCTGCGGATTTATCGTTGATTGACAAAGGAAGCAGTGTAAATACTTTGTTTATAATTGATAACGCGACTGATCTACCACACGCGTGTGTCTGTGTGTGTGTATACCAAGACAAACAAAGCTTTTCAGCAGCAACAGAGCACAGGCGTCGTGTCTATGTGATCTAATCGAAGAAGAAGCAAGAACATAACGGGCTGTATGGAGATTCATCAGAAGAAACAGCCTACAAAGGGTTGTAAAGACACTTATCTGCACAGTAGATGTATCATTTCAAATTGACGCAAACGACTCATACATTTCAGAGAATGAGGATACATGTCGATTTCAACATGGATGATCTTGGAGGGTTTCCATGCCTGATCAAAAAAATTAGATTTAAATCAGTCTATATAGCTAGAGATGTATGCGATCTGAAAACGAGAAGCGCAGCTATGATCTTCGCAGGCTCTTCGTATATCTGTAAAAAGTAACTGCTTTTCTATTTAGAAGAAATCATGGAATCATATTTCAAATACTCTGATCGTCCGGCGGAAATGGCTAAGCTCTCAAGTCGCAGAGCAAATCGGATACTGAGCAGTTTTCAGACCAAAAACTTAAAAAGAGACCACCTAACCGAGACAGGGTTCGGAATTGTTGTACAATATGCAGAGTAAATTCGTGTGTCACATAGCACCAAAATGGATACCGTGATAACCGCGGTACACCAATTTCAAGCTTTTTTTTTTTTCTATCAATACGATGACAGTGTCCTTGCAATTATGCATTCAGGAGAAACGACCATTCCTACTAGATATTCAGTAGTCTATTCAATAAGCTCTCATGTAAGTTGGTCAAGGTTGAGATGATTATTAGAACGAGAAAAAATGACCATCGTGAAGCTGTGGTCAAGTAAATATTGTAAAAGGAGTACTAATGGAAGGTCACGAGAATGTTGCTCTCGCATATGTCTTGAATAAATGGTATTACTATCGGCCTCCGATGGTTATCTTCATTTTAGAATATAACCAGTTATGAATAGCTAATGATATGAAGAATCTCAGTACTAGCATAGTTGCCATTTGGTTATACAGGGCATGTGAGCGTAGGAATCATCCGGCAAATACTTACGACAAACAAGAACTGACGACGTTTTTATGGCCACTAATTGGTATAGGCATATTTGAGCCATTGTTGGTATTTTTTGGGTAGTAACCGTTACAAAGTCGAGAAGCCTTCCTCGTCCTATACGCAGACATATGTAAAAGAAAATGTACTTGCCTTTTATATATGACAGGCCATTTCGGGTGTCGATATGTGGTACTATCGTTATTTGGCATTCACCTAGACCACCAGCTCTTTTTACAAAGAGATACCTGCTCACCCAAATACAACGCTCTTGCCAATGTTATCTTAGGGTTGTATCCTTTCTGACTACTATCTAATAGCGTTGACCTTTCGCTGCAATTGTTTTAGATGAGGAATTCGATATATTTTTATTTTCATCGATTAAAAATAAGTATAACATTGATTTAATACAGTAGACAACGTTGTCATGATGAACAAGGGAAATTACATGTCTGATTCAACATCCGGTGTATGCCCACCTATTACAATGCTTAATACAATACTATACTATACATCTATATGCTTCAATCCACTTCCGAAGTATTAAATAAATAAAGTAAATTAATTCTCCAAACAGTACCACACAGTTTTAACGTGAATATGTATGATCCTTTCCTCTAATGATCTATCCATTCCCTAAATGTTATTTCAGTCAAAGTCTGGTTTCCACGACAAACTAAATACATTATGAGACTCAGAAAGATCTGGTGCAGAGATCTGCCGACGCAATCGCTCATCCATTTACTTATCACACAATTCTAATTCGTCAGGAATTCTCGATGGTCCCATTCTGCCGATATTACCGTTGCCTTTTACACCGGGTGGCGCTGGGCCATCCCCTTTAAGGGCACTGCCATTGCAACCGTCCCACCCATTGTCTTAATATTGTTGTCTTCAATGACAACGTAGAAGACACCGCTAGGGCACGAGACCTAAGGAAGATGGGGGTAAAGAAGGCCCATAGCGTGGCGGCTTTGGAGATGCCAATAGCGGCGGCGGCGGCCGCCCTGGCGGTGACGGTACTAACGGAGGCAGCAGCGCCGAAGCCGTCTGCGGGCGACGAAACTGCCTGCGATCAGTTGTGGGCGGGCCCTTTAGCGTCATTATGACAGTGCGGCCCGTGGCGCAGCGGGCCCGAGACATTCGTTTGTCGAGCTTGCGATCCGCCACCAGCACGATGCGCCTTCACATCTCCGGCGTCCGACCGGGTCTCCCCAACTTAATCGAACGCTATTGGCAAGGTATTGCTTTGATTGGTGGGCCCCTCCGGCTGAGCGCCAATCAGAGCCAGCCTTCAGCGTGACGTCACCAAATCTTCCTTCCTTCCTCTCTAAACAGCAGCGATTGCAGCGCCCCTCGGTTGGCTGGCAGACAGAGTCCAACAACCCAACAGCCGGTCGTCGAAAGATCGAGGTGCCGGGCGGCCGACTGACACCCGCCAGTAATGCTTTCCCTAACAGACAAGGACCCCTTTCCCGAATGCAGAGTGCAGGGAGAGATTGCCCCGTTTTGCGATTCCCCTCTCTTTGGTCAGGGCTTCGCCCCTCACGGCCGCCCCTTATCTCGTCCAAGGCCCTGGCCATCTGACCCCTAAAACAGCAGGCGGCAGTTCTTTCCCCTCATTAAATTCTCCCCATACGCCCCTCTTTCCCTCTTTGCTCATTCTACACACCACCACCCCAGACGTTAACCTCGGCGGGCATGAAGAGGGACGAAGCAGCCGGCAGCTTGCTGATCTCCTGAGTAGACCCGCAAGGCTTCGTTTGTTTACATCCGATAACGCCCTGCTCTATCCTAACCTGCGTACTTGTCGCCGTCCTTTGCGCCCCTTCCTCTGGCGGATTTCCCTTTCCATTGCGGAGATGGCCCTCCCCTCTCTCATTGAGGGCTTAAAAGATGCTATTCCATAAGGGTTTCGTGCGGGTCGGAATAGCGGTGGCGGCAAGGGATGGTAAGGAAAGAAAAAGCAGGCCTAAGCTTCAGTATAGGACCCAACGAATCAGGCCCCGTTAACCCCCGCTCTCTCTATGATTTCCTTCATCTCGTGCCTCTGTGCCTTCTTTTTTTCGTCCAAAGTCGTGCAAGGGTCCTGCTGCTGTCCAACCGGCAAATCCAACATGGCCGACAGTATACCCTGTGTACATGTCCGGTCTGTACAGTTATTCGGTGCCCATCTATAAACGAAAAGCCGTGTGTATACGTGTATGATTGTATGCTGCGGCAGTGGCCATGGTGCGATGGCTGCCGTTTTTCTCTCGTTTTCCGTCGAGTTTTCCGCTACAAAAACAGCCCCAAGGAAGGAAACGCCAATGCATATAACAACCAATTGTGTGTGTAGAGTTATTAATGGCTTAGCTATTATGAGGAGGAATGATATTAATAGCGAATATAGCTAAGGACGACTTTTTGACAAATTTTTTATTAACTATGAAAAATGTTTTTCGAGTTTAAATCGGTGAATCAGCTTATATATACGATGTGGTATATGTATATACGTTAAAGACAAAATTTTTTTGCTTCGATCGTCTTGAAAAAACGCTATAACTAGATAGAATACTGTAAGACTGTTCATAGTTATTAAATATTATGTGTGATCCGAAAACGATTAGAAAGTCCTTACAGAGGGCAACTGTTGGTGCAAACTGCGTCCATAATAATAGCTCAATTGAATCAAGTACGCTACTGTACCCTAATTCTGTTCACTAATTGTTTCACACTACTATAATCTTATAATTTCATTGCCGGGGCATGCTGCATTTTCTCCGTCAATTTTCATACGAGCTGTGTATCTATCAATACGTCGCATAAGACGTAAGCCCGCGGAGCGCGCGAGCCACGTGACTTCTCTTCCTATTCGAGCCGGCAAGGAACCCTCGTAACGTTGTGCTGGTGGGAGCCGCCAAATGAGGCCGGGTAGCAAATTGGGAAAGAGACGGCGAAGGGCCCTAAGAGAGGGTAGCCCACAAGGCGTCTGTAAGCGCGAAGAAAGCCTTAGGAGCCGCAAAAGATGGTGCTACTACCAAAATCCTGGGTAACAGCCAACAGTATCCCACGGGCCATTGTGCCTAGCCTTTTTTCGGATAAAACGAATGAGCAACGATTATGCAATAGCTGAAGATAACGCGGGCTGAGTTTTCATCTCGGGAGCTATTAAACATCACCTGTGTTACTACCACATCGGACTGGAATTACTTCGAACGACTGATTAAGATCAGCCGGCTTTCAAATGGAAGACTATTGAACTTTTCTACGGTCATCGTGAAATTCCTATTGATGGCTCGTCTTTAATTGAATTGTAATAGTAAGTCACCAAATTTGGCGAAGGTGATTATTTATTTTACGGGCAGACTGGAATGAATTGGCTTAAAAGCGTATCTTAACTGCATGTGAATGTTTTCATAATAAGCTATATATTTACACGCCATTTGTCACTATGGAAGCAAATTATTCTTCTTTTGTTTTTTTTATTAACTTACATTTGCACAGATCCCAACTTTTCCACTTGTCGTTCAGGAAAAATCATAATCTAGCTCTGGTTTGAAACAACTAAAACAATTGTTCTCAAAAATACATATTACACTGAGCGGATCGTTTCTGCTTCTCGTCTAAAGACCCCGCCAGGTGATCAGTATTGCTGACTGAAATCCGTTACCGACGATATATGCATTGTGAAACGATATACAGTAAAGTTGGCCGTCTAGCTTCGTGTTTACTCAAGTCGACATGGTAAAAAAAAGTCAACTAATTCTAATGGCAAAACTTACTCATATCCGACCGTTGCTCAACTGACCTTGTTGACCTCCACCTAACCGTCAGCATCACAGCCTGTGTTGCCCCTCGGCAAAAACACAATCAAAACGAGTTGGTCGCATTAGTCTGAAAGACTGCCAAGACTCTGTCAAAAAGAAGCCACCGTCGTTACAGCCATCGCTGTACGATGTTTCTTTCATCGTCTGCTTTGTCTCGAATCTTCATTTACCAACTAAATATGAGCTCATCAGTTGGTTAATGCGCTGGCGATGTTTATGTTGCCCATATTGATGTAGCAAGTCGCAGGGTTCCATTGCTACCATGTACATATCCGGCTAATGTCAGTGAATGTAACAGTACTTGTTGTATTCTAATTTCTCTTAGTCGGCCTGATTTGTTCGCTTTATTGCTACACCATAGCAGGACAAATTACGGACGAGGGACTTTAATCGCAAGGTAATCACAGTTCTGTATGCGTGAAGTCGGTCGGATCACCCTTCGTGTGCCATAGAAGTGGAACGTGTAAACGAGTGTTTGTTTATAATTTTACAGTTTATAGGAAACGACAAAGGAAACGCGAAGAAATTGCGGGCGCGTTCTGATTTGGCTAGAACTTCCAAAGGAAACATATGATGTCGTTGTTTACGTTGCCACATCGCATCAGTGACCATCGTCATGCGCTGTATTTGGTCAGCGGTTTTTATCATCACAAGGCGGAACACGAAAGTCTCACCTGCAAGGTACAGAACGGCATGTTGTGCGATCACACTGCGTCCACATGACGTCAAGCGGTGGCATTTTTATGGCTTCAAGCCAGATTTCCTTAAGATGATATATATATATATATATATATATATATATATATATATATATATATACACACACACACACACCTATAGAAGCGTTTAAAGTTATCGATGACATGGGACATGTGTCTAATATTATCGGATAATAATAGAGGAATATGCTCAAGCGCTATCTCAGGGAAGAAAAGCGTACAGATTCAACAAAAAATTCATTCATCTTGTAAAACGGAAAGCTACAACTGAGCCACAAGGAAAATAACAATGATTATGGCATATTTAACGCTACAAAAGACATGTCACAAAGCACTGATCCGTTAGATTTCATTCTCCTTAAAAATATGTCACCCGGTTACAAAGTCTTCAGCTTCCATCAAAGTCTTCGTATTACATCCATCGATTGAGTTGAAAAAATTCAAGCTAAATGTGAAACGAAGCTCCCGATACGTTCTTGGGAGGCATAATAGTCCTTTACATCAGAGCGGTTCGATGATTTTGTGTTTTTCGCGTGCGGATACACAACGAGCACCTTGCACACCACGGGCAGCTTGGTCCATCCGCTGGACTATGCGATTTAGGCCGAATACGATCCCTGGCAAAGGTTTTTTTCTAACGACGCAGCTGCTAGCTAAATGCTTACATAGTTGCTTCACGCAAATGTCCTTTCGCTGTTAGCGCGTTTCGGTATTACGCCTGTCAACTTAATGGCGGCGTAACACTTGAAGAACAATAAAGAAGGAACTTTTTTTGAGTAACTCTATTAGATTTTTGCCGCGCTCCTCTATTCCGTATTCCTTAATGTTCTTTCTGCTTCTTAGACTCGCTTAGAAATTTAGCTCGTTCGCTATGTGCGCGAAAGGCACGTCCAATACGAGAAATCGATGTCAACTGAACTATCTGCCCTTAAGTATAGTATATGGAGTTTTTGTTTCATTGCTAGTTTTTCTGCTTTTTCGCGTTGCTGCGATCTTTCTTCGAGAAGCGTAAAAAAGTTCAGTACCGAAGAACTCTCTCAGAGGGCAAAAGCTGACGGCGGGGGAAAAGTTACCGCGGACGCAGCCCCGGTAAGCGCGCATAGGAGAGGTATCGCCAGCGGACGGCCGTGGCAGCAGAAGCAGAGTTTGGAAGTGGCAAGACCCTCCCAACTAGTTTTCTTTTTTATGAAACGTACATCTCTCCTCGCTAGCGGGGGTGAACAAGGCAGCTAGGAGCAATGCTAAAGACATACAGGGAATCTCCCTGTACTAGTCTAACCATGGGCAAAAAGAGGTGAAATTTTTTGTTGCTTTCGTAGCGTCCAAGGCGATGGTACAGCAGCAGGCAAGCACCAACGACTTCGAGCTAATTCGTTCGCTTACGTATTATTTCATGCTATCCTCTCATTTCCTCCGAGCACTTCCCTCAGTCTTTACCGTTATCCCTCTTTTTCGTTTAAGCGCTTTCTCCAGCCACGCTTCGATAGGAGGGCACAGGTGGTCGCGTGGGACTTGATGATACTCACTTTCATATACACCCGATTAACCCCCCTGCCACAGCTATGAGATGTCAGCTATGAACTCTTTTAAGGCGGAGGACAGAGCGGAGCGGTAGGAACTATACGGCTTCCTCTTCTACCGCGGGCGCTGCACAACTCGACAAGCTCACGCAAGCCCTTGTTGACGATCCTTGCAAAGGCGCCTGAAACCCACTTTTCAGGGGGTCAACGTCAGGCGAATTCTGTAAAGGCAAGCTAGTCAACTTGCTTGAGCGCCGATACACAATCCAGCCCCCGATGCCGCCGTCGTCCTGCTCGGCTTTATTAGACACTCCTTAAAGGCACACTTTTTTAGTTTTCAACGAAGGGCATTCGTGGTTAAAAATCTGACATCATCCTTTACGTATTTGTAGGCCGATTTAATGCGATCTTGTTCATCAATTCAATTGTTAACTATAGAGCACAAATATATATATGATACTGGAGAGAAGCAATCAGTAAAGATTTGTGTCTGTTTTTCAACGTTCTTTGTGCTCATTGTTGCTCACAAATGTCAGTAAACAAAAAACAATTAAAAAAGTTAAATCGGACCGAGGCTGTGTTACATTTGATATATTTAGGGTGCGTAGGAAAACATGCGTAGACTAGAGGAAATGAAAACAAGTACAGCCTCTGAAGATAAAACTTAACTATGACGGTTTATACAGCACTGTCACAAAAAGAGAAAGGACTGCACGTTAAACAGTGACAGAAAAAAATGTTCATCGCGCGATCAATGCGAAAAGTTTCTGATAAGTGTATACCAATGCATTAAATGAAACGTTGAAATCTAAACTGCATGTTAATGGTTACTATTGCATTTCATGGGGGTGCACTGGCCATACTTTTATCTGGAATAGCTAGTGAATCAAAGAAGAACGGTAAAGAAGAAATGCTACTGTACACTAATGATGATCTCTAGGGAAATGAATGTAAATTTAGCAGATTTAAACCCGCTACGTGTCGCAAAGTATCTGCAGACAAGGAACATTTCCATATAAACACCACTGGATATACCTTCGCTTCCTTCTTATGCAAAAGGTTGGAAAAGTGGTTCCTGAAAGGGATACTTTTGGCGCCGATCGCACGGACAGCTAAGCAGAGCACATGGTAGAAATAATAATAATGTTATTAGATAAATGTCCGCCGACATTATCAACGATAGCATGCAGATGCAATTAATTTTATTGGCTGTTTGAGTTCGGGCGAACTCGCTCTTTGAAACAGAGGACAGGAGATATCCCTAAGGTCATAACAGCTTCACAACTCATCTGGGCATCGTACTGAGCACCACTGGACTTGTGAAGAACTGGCAAAAACGTATCAGAATCGTAGCTGACGTGTGCAACATTGCACATGATAAACAGCGCTACGAAAGGCGTGTACGAACGTCGATCTTAGGACTTGCCGATTGAAGAGAAGAAACATAGAGATAAGATAGAAATGGATTTGCATAAACTGAACGAATAGTAAAGCGGCAGCTGTCCTAAGGCAGACTGGCCGGGTGCCTGCAACTTGTGCTTGTGTTTAAGTATTACAATGCGGAATTGGCAAGCGTTTCGGAACATAATCTTAGCAGATTCTACATTGCTTAGTGGACGTACGTACACATAAGGGGTACAGCCGTAGACGCTTTGTGACGCTTCGAAGTGCTTTAATGCAAAGGGGCCAGTTCGATTTTCTATATAAGGTACTTTTTCATATGAGTGTTTCATGCAGAGAAGAAGAAACATTTCCAAATAAGTATTCAACATAGAATAAAAATTTCTCACGACTTAGTGGCTGTAAATGTTCACTGATTGTTTAGTATAAATCCACTAGGTAAAACGGGCTTGACAATCTGCTAGGAAGTATGTTTCATTGCATTTCACTGGATAAAATAACGTTACGTCTACGGTCTGTCTTGACGAGGTAAGCATAGTACGAATCTGCTTAAAAGTAGCTTGAGCCCTAGCCGAACTTGTAAGTTTACCAATCAAGAAAACCCAGATACAACGCGTCTCTTTCATTACAGGGTTCATTTCTGAGTTACTATCAATATGGCTCGATTCAAGCAATATTATTGTGGCTTGCCATATTGAGAAGGAATATTATCATTTTACCTCAAGTTTAAACAAAATATATTTAACATTCAAGTGCTTCAGATTTAGCTGGCGTAATCGTTTATGTTATTTGCTATGGACTCTATATATATGCTTGATTTTAAGTATCTATCACGCTTTTTTACCGACGACGATACAAAGGCTCCAAAGAGAGTTCGCACTAGCAGATTATCTTATATAATTAACCCGTTCCATTTGACCAACACCTCTCACCGCTATGACTCGACTGATTTAATTGCTACACACTAGGTAAGCGTCGTAAAGATGTCCGAGGTTATTATATATTCGACTATTATCCTTTTTGTGTATTTTGTATTATTTGGGATGATAGACCGTCTACGCTTTACCGCAACGTAAATTACATGCATCAACTTTTCTAGTGAGACTGTTTTTTCCTTTCTTTCCTTGACTCCTACTTCCAGCCACCTTGTTGCCGGCTTTACTTTCGACGACGTACATTTCGTTCATCCCTGCACGACACCCGGAACAGATGCCCCGTCACTCATCTGACCCAACAACGACGCTCACTACAACAGGCGGTGCCCGCCGCAATGGCAACGAGTCTCTCGCAGGCGAAGAGCCAACGATCCGACCCCATTTGCCCTACTCCCCATTTATTTACGCTTTTTCCTATTATTTCGCCTGTGTTATTTCCTGGATTTCGAGGATGAGGATCATAGTTGGCCGACAAGAAGCGTCAGAGCCTTGCCTACCTCATATAGGTATTCCACCATCGGCTTCGTTACGGATCTGTTCAAGTTCTTGCATAACGTCTATAGGTAAACGATTCGTTTGCGGCAAAGCTGCAATGCTGTGCGAAATCGGTTATCCATTCGAATAAACAGTGGCGGTAAAAAAAAAAAAAAAGTAATGAAATGACAGAAAACAGCTCGATCACAACAACGGTTCGATCGTGTGTCTGCATTTGGTAGGAAGTTGGTTGGATGTGACCTTTGTGTTTGTGAGCGACCTAAGTAACGACCTTATGCTTGAGTGAGTGCACAAATTGCATCCCATGGAAACTAAGCGTAACTCAAAAGTTATCGACATGTAAAAGAAATGCTATGATGTAGGAGATGGATATGATAGAAGAACTTAGGAAGCTGAAATTCTGCAGGCAGCCCTCGAAAAAAATACCCTTCAAATCTATCGATAATGCATGAAGTTTTCCACATACATCATAGCACGAACGTGTCAAGTATACAAACATATAATGTATAAAAAAAACAATAATCTATTTATGAATGGTAGATAAATATATACGTGTATCTTATAGCGAATATATTTGATTTCTCCGTAGCATTCGTTACGATTGTATAATAAAATGCGCTCCTCTTTAAAACCGTAGCAGTAACCAAGTAAGGCCGATCGGCTGACAGATATCACCGATTATGCACGTTGAACCAGTAGCATCTACTATTAGACGGTGTACTACCAGTGTCATCTTCCTAAAATGATGAATAACAAACAAACACACACGGTGGGCTTAAACAAACGTTATAGATAGTCATAGCCTAGCGGCCGTTCGCCCTTCAGCCCACATGAATTTCTCGTCCTTCTCAACGAGCGATGACTCCATAGTGGTAACCCGCTGAGCTCAGCCCCTATAAACTGACGATACAGTATTTGGCTGTTGTAGTCTGCAGCCACGGTCCTCGCCACTGTTGCCGTTTCTGGACGGAGCTGGTTGTCGCATATGGTCGAAAAGAAAGGACAGTTCATTTGAGGGCGTAGCGGCCTGTGTACGCATACACAAACGGCGAACAGTAAGCCCAGAGACAGTACAAGCGACAGTGGCGCACTGATCCTGCTAAGGCCACCGCGTAGAAGGAAAAGAAAAAAAAACTCATCATCGTTGAGCAGCCTGCTGTTTAGCAACCGACTGCCAAAAGCCGAATAGGCCAAAGATCAGCAACATGGCAGTCATCACTAACAACAGCTGCTGGTGGAACGGCAGTTAAAGCTATGGCAATATCTCTATGCAGAGTCAGCAATGTACTGCTACGAGTGCCTTTGGTAGTGGCTGTTTCGGCGGCGTCACCGTCGTAGGCAGACACAGAAAGCCTCATACAGTGCCGCGGCAGCCCTAAATGCGTTAGTAGCTAATGGTGCATCCAAATAAAGCCAAAGATAAATGCCTTTGGGAAATGGTGATGAGTAGTATGATCTCTCTAACTCGCCAGTGCATATCTAAGGGGTAGTTTTGGGGTGGAAGAAAAGCAGGATAAGAGAGATGTTCGCTTTGACCAGCAGCAGCAGGCCTTGTCGGCGATATCGGGCCGGGTCAACCGGGTGGGGCGTTTGCAGAGAACGACGATATGGGATAAAAGGGAAGAAACTCCCATTAGAAAGGGGGTAACAACCCGGGGAATTTAGCGTGGAGCGGGATAAAACCTGGGCAGGGGCTATTTACGAAGACGAGGAGGATGAGACCTAGGAACAACGAGAAGTTGGCCGGCCAACGAGCCCCCTTTTAGCCAAAGCTTGCCAGTCAGCTAGGGACGAGTCGACGGTACTGACGAGTCAACGAACTGGCAAGACAGCGACCGATTCGTCCATAGCTGGTGGCCAACAGAGGTCTACGAAGGTTCTCGGATCCGTAGCTCTCGCTCACCCTTGTTTTTCTCTGACCTGCTTTCTATTTTCTTCTATCTTTTTCCCGGATGTCTCTGAGCCGAATTTTGTGGGTTGGGCACTGAACACATACACACTGAACGATAGGCTCGGGTCAAACAGCGACAGAAAGGCTTCGTGTTTGCCAATTTAGCCCAGGAAGCAGAAACGCCCTTTCCTACCCATTTGAGTATGGAGGCGAACGAACGCCGTTGCGGTGACAGTGCTGCTAGCAGTAGTGGTAATATACCCAGCTATACATATTTATATGTGTCCTAATATATATATAAGCAATGGGGTCAACGCTATCAGAACTCGTAACGCGTTCCATACTACCGAAAGATAGAGAATACCCTCAGACATACTTCTATCCAGCCATAAATGTTTCGTTCCTCACCTTTTCTCCACGGCTTGTTCGCTAACTCGCCTACAGCCGCTTTAACCCTATCTATATATTGCTGTACACACATGCACACCTAGATACGAAACTGCTTTCGTACGTTTTCCAACTCTGAGTTCTAGGGGGCTTTGTAAAGGAGGGCAAGGAAAAAAACGGGTATATTGACACATTGAACGAAATAGAGAAGATCAGCATAAGAGCGGCGAGAGATTGCCCAGTCGTTGCTCTTGTGGACGCGATATGTCCGTCAGTTATGCAGTCAGTCTGACTGCACTATAAAGAGCACGTTCTCGGTCCAACAGCATATTTATATAAGTGCTACAGTCAGCCTTGCTCTAGGTGACATTCTAGATAGCGTATACGTGTAAGATAGATTCCTATCTCGTAGGCATAAAAGAAAGAGGTGAAAATTACCGCCGTAACTAGCACGGTTCTAATCAAATATAGAAAAGGTCTGGTCTGACAATAGATGAATGTGCATCTGTTATCTTGTGTTTGTAAATTCATGTGTACAAAAAGAAATATCCTAGGTATGCATAAAGCTGATACGCAGGAAATCGATGTATGTGTATACATCTTGGACAAACTACAGAACAAGCGTTTTTCTGCCATAGCTATAGGTAACAGTCAAGCATATGCAGTTAATAATGTTAGAAAAAAGCCATGACAACAATAACCGATAATAAATCCAAACGTTTGTTTCCATATTATCCTTGGCCAATTGAATACTGAAACAGCAGTACCTTAGTCAATTTGAAAATCATTGCTGGCAAACGAACTTTAGCCCCTTACTTCGATAAATTCTCCTTTTCAAACATCGTTGTTTCCTTTCTTACGCTCACAGTACTCATTACGACACTAAGCAAACATGCATTTTGGACAAAAGTCCAATTTTAATAGGTTTATTAGGAGTATTTTCAAACATAAATGAATAATCATCAGGTCCTCTCTATTTAGGTCAGCTTAATAGGCATCTATGCCCTCGCTTGTGAAGCCCTAGCAACGGTACCAAAAAAGGCAAATGATTCGTCATCGTGATCTGAATCGATGTGCATGTATTCCTGCTGCTCATTTCATTTCTCGGATCAAATATTTCGTATGAAAATTATACCCAAAACACACCCTTCGAGTGCGATGCACTATGTCTTGGTGGAATGCTCCCCCCCCCCCCCCACCCCAAAAAAAAATAACCATGGGCTATCATTACTTTCTTTTAGAAGAAAAACCCTGGGTATGCGCAACGATGATCTGACCCCATCGCCTCAGCCAATCTCTCGAAACATTCGCGCTTTCTTCTTCTTCGCAAATTTTCGTTGCTAAAATAACTGCAAATTGCGCCCCGAATATATTTGCCCCTTACCTCCTCCCCCTTTCCGCAATTCGCTTCTCGCCCACTTCTCGTTGCAACGCCTCGGCGTCGGCCACACAGACATTCCTCAACACGCGGCCGCCGTGTTGAACCGTCGTCGGACGAGATGGGCACAGCATCCGTTCGGTTCGTGGAAAAACCGCTTGGATTCTAGTGCCAGAGCAACAAAGGCAGTTCGCAAAAACTGCAGCTTTCAGGCGCATCCAGTAGAAAGGGCAATACGCCTTAGGCGGCCGGGAGAAGTGGAGGCCGCTGGGGGAAGGGGTAAAGGGATGAGGGCAGCAGAATTTTTATGCGGTTTAACAACGACAACACCGGCAGCGGCAGCTGTTTAGGGCCAGTAGCGAATCCGACAGCCAGCCCAGGCAACTGCCTCATAAACAAACAACCGCCTGAGTAGAAACAACGTAGAAAGAGTCCTCGGGCATGAACATGAAGGACCTAAATAAATCAGCGTGAAAACAAATAGATCTGGATCAGTTAGGATGGTCTTTGCAAAAGTATGCCTCGTAACCTGCACTTATATATTGTACATCGGCGTGCCGCTTGCAAGAGTCGGGCGCGCTTAGTAAAGACTCGCAGCAAGTATGTAGTCGACCGAGATTCCTATGATTTCGTTACGCGTTAACTAAAGACTACTACGAGGTAATTTTCCATAGATAGACAAAAGTCACATTTTTCGTTAAAGCGCTGAGTATAAATCGGTTTTTAGGTTTGCTTAAAATGACTTCCAGAATGACTGCTGACATTTTCCTATCGACCTAATACACCTTACGTATATGGATTACCTCACTGTGAAGATAGAGAAGGCCCCTCAAAAGGACGCTGGCTCGACTTATGTTTGTCCAAGTACATCGTTCGAAGATTAACTATGTATTTCTGAACAGTTTGTCCTTTATGGCTGTACCCTTCCATATACACCTATGTACATAATGTAATACGCATATTTCTAGGCTTCAAGGACAAGTCCCGTCCGTCGTTCAGGGTATCGCGTTCTTATCTAAACTAGATATTGCAAAGAGTCACAACATTAACTAAATAATATTCCTCATTGATTTGGTTAACTACCGCAAACTCTCACCGTTCGTAACAAAGCGCACAACATAAGCAAATTTATTGCAAGATCCACCGCCGTACGTTTGAGAATGCGCTAGCTATAGTGTATTAGTCCCTTAATAACTAGAGCGACCCCCCATTCCCTAATAACTAGAGCGACCAAGTACCCCTATTAAGTTGCTTTCCTTGCCAAAATCTCACTTGACTTGCAAACTATGAATCGCCGTACCCACAGGCTGTTACACAACAGCAACATTAGCAGGGGCGAGAGTAATACAGGCGATTGCTGTTGTTGATTGTACACAATATCGCCAAGCCAACCAGGTTATTTAGACGAACAATTTGCTGACTTCCCACACACGGACTTTGTTCTATCTCATGATGTTCCATGCCCGGTTAAATTCTAGCTATGGGGCCACTTAGCGTAGGCAGCCCGGCGCCACCAGTTCGGAGGTACACGCGTCAGGCCCGTCCCAACCGAAGGGGGCGGAGTGATCCATCACAAGATATTATCTGCTGTCAACTGCCGATCAGAACATGGGGGTTGTGAATCGACGTTTCCCTGGCGGTTCCGCACCAGGCTCGAGCAACCGGAACGACACGAACACGCGAAGGCCAAACGGATTGGACGGAGGTCGAGGGGAAAATGACACGAGTCAGGACCATGCAGGGCTTCGAATACTGAGGGAAAAAGGGATCTAATGATTGTAATATTATTCTATCATCGTATTTTATTTGAAATTGTGTCCTTGTTCTCAGAACACCTATACAAAGCAATCATGCGGTAGGAACTAGATCTGCGACGCGAATTCTGGGCAGATTAAAAGGGGCATATAGCTAACGAGAAATGGAAAAAGGGGCTGGCAGTGAAAAGTCGCAGGACGCGGGAACCCCGAAATCTGATTAGATGACATTGAGATGGCTTTCGCCTGGCAGGCCCATCAACCGCCTATGGCTGTACATTCGCGCATGCAATCAGAGAGAAACCTGAACCTTTGTCCCAATCAGGCCCTATATGCAAGTCCTATATAACAAGGCCTTTCGGGTTTATGCCAATCAAGAGATGTATGGAATAAGCATGTCATCTGCTCTGTATACAGCATGCAGAAACCAGATAGTCAGGATCGTATGAGTGTTATATGTTTGATCCTTGTTTAGTGAATAATATATACGCTATAAACCATTTGTACATTGCTTCGACAAAACTTAACGAAATAAAATACGGTAAATTTATAACTATGTTCTCAAAAGCTTTCAATGACATTCTAGCAGCATATAGAAATCGTCAACATCAATAGTTTTTATTCTAGGTTTACTCCAGATGCGCGTATGAGCGCATGGTGGTAGGGATTAGAAGGAGCAGTAGATTTTCACTTAATTGAAGTTAAAGCGGCGTGTCATTACATGGAGGAGAACGGCTAAAAGATCAAAATATTTCCAATAAATGTCTCCTGTATCTGAGGCAACGTTTCTCGACCACTTATTCTATAGCTTAAATATTATCTTGAACAGGAAAATCCGCCGCTTAAAAGTTTCTTATTAGCCCTCACACATTGTTTACCTCTCATGTACAGGTCTACTTTTTCTATAACGGCTTTGTGTTGTGAGTGGAAGTTCCGCTCGGAAGAACCCTTCAAAGATGGACGTTCCAGGCCGAAAAAATTGCGTTTTCGACACCTTCCGACAATACGGTGCCGAAATAGCTTGCCACGTACTTCTGGCCTACATTAATGACTTTGCTACTGGAAAGATTGTTTAAAAGTTTGAAAACGATATCCGGAACCTAAAAATGTCCCCCACTTGACGATACGTGGATTTAATGCTGCACCTCCAGTATCGAGCGTCGCGCGCCCACAACAATCAATGTTCGCGCAGAATTCACCAGTAATAACAAGTCGTGTCTGTGCGTCAACATTAACCAGAGATAGGAATTAGTGATTCCGGAGAGCAATCAAGGCTTAGGGTCTCACCAAATCTTCACCTAAAAAGAATCATACTTTGTGCCTGGTAGGACTGCGAAAGTTTGATTCGCTGGAAATTGCTTATTTCGAACAATACAATTGATCGGCACGCTTATTCGGCCTAGTTGCACCCAATTAGGAGATCACTTTTATGGGTTTACCTTCGACACGAAGTTAAGAACTTAAAACATAGTTGGAAAACTTTTTCGAGGCGAAACTCGGTAACTGCTACGGCAAATCGATTGCTGGAAAGATAGCAGCAAGTTAAGAGTAATGATGGGGAATATATAACACAATAACTTATTGCTGCCAAAATGTGCGAAGGGCGCGGTTACTTTTTTACATTTCTGTCTAATTTACAATATTTGGCACTCAATACGAAAATATCGACTACTGTTTAGCTGTTGCTTCTTTGAACGCACAATGACCTTATCTACCGATACCTAATATTACAAATAAATGTTAGAAATGCGTATATGAGATTATAATAAAGCAAAAAAAAATTATGAATTTCCTGCAAAATATATTAAAGTTTAGTCTGCCTTTTTTTTCTCTTAAAGACCAGATAATTAGTTTTTGTTCGCAGAAAAGGTTGGCAACGTGTCACAGCTTATTTTCCATATATTACCATTGCAGTGTGAGGTGGCATCCACGCTACCCCAAAGTAAATGTTCCGTTACCAGCTGCTACCTAACAGGACAGTCTTCGAAGACCCGCTCACGTTATCAACTCGAGCGGTTGAGCCACCGAAGCGTCTCAAAAAAACGTTCGAACCCTTATTTCCCCAGTTTGCAAGTGTTCGGACGTTCCCCACGTACAGAGACGCCTCTTACAGTTTATTCGGTTCCGCTATTCAACTGGTGGCAGTGGACAATGGCTGGGGGACATTTTCAAGCGGGACTGAGTCTTTCAAATAATGTTGTTCCCTGCATTGACCCTTTGGCCAGGCATTCGATTGTGGAATAGCTTTAATGACCTCCAGACTCTCATCAGGCCCCCGATGTGTGCGTTTGTATCCGTTTGTACATCGCGTGTTTGCTCATTTGTTCCGATACCATGCTGTGCGCCGTCGCCCTGGGTATTGCCTCTGTAAGCGGTACCACTGCTATAGTTCGTGCTTTTATGTGCCGTTATTCGTGGGCAAATTCTGTATCAGTCCTTATAGGCCACCAACTATCGCAGGCTTTTGCCATCGCTTTCCCTGGACACTTCTTCGTCTCTTGTTCCTTCGGAGTACAGTGGCAAACTCTTAAATGTCCTCTACGAGCGAAGTCTGTTTTCTTCCCGATGCTACAGAGGTGATCTTGCTCTGCAACTGTCCCTGGCGACCCGACTGGACAACCAGTTGTGGGTCAAACGACACTCACCAGGAGGGCCAAAGACATATCGTAGAGAGTGGGTCGCGACTGGAGCGACAGGCAACCGGCGCCAGGCGACCAA
Organism: Varroa jacobsoni; assembly: GCF_002532875.2. NCBI lineage: Eukaryota > Metazoa > Arthropoda > Arachnida > Mesostigmata > Varroidae > Varroa > Varroa jacobsoni. The sequence continues at coordinate 492,599 of NW_019214009.1, forward strand.
GGAGATGCCTTGCGTCAACTCGTCGCGTTGCTCATTGGATGGGAGGGAGTGAGTTCTTGGGGAGCAAAACACCGGCCGGAGAACGAGCAACGAGCGAGTACAAGACTATTGTGGAGTGGAGACATGAGATGAATGCTGCCTCCTGCCAGTTCTACCGCATCGATAGTCACTGAACCATCGTTGTACTTGTGGTCACAGAGGAATAGCTTGAAGCTTTCGAGGGTTTTAGGTTTGAGCTTCTTTCGACTTAGGCCTCTATCATACGAGGAAGAGGCCTGTGCTCCGTCGATGTGGGATGAGGCTACGGGCATTCGAAGCTGTAGTCATTGCTGATGACCGATGGCGGTCATTTGTTAGAAGACGCGCGAAGAATGGGAAGCGCATAGAGTAGAGTGCTCCAGTGTGGCGGCCGCCTGCGTTCACCCCTGAAAAATATCGTACCAGAGGATCACAGCAGGACGATCAACGGCGATCCGTAGCAGGGAGCTCGTGCCGTAGTTGGCAGAATTCTTCTACGGGAAAAGATGCGTAGGGGTGACTGGCAAGGAACAAGACAGAGGAACGAGAAGGTTGGAAAAACGCTCTGTTGAGAAAGTGTGGGTGCGAGGATAACTTCTACATAAAAATTGCCTTTCAAGCCACAATTTGTATCCTCGCATTGTCGTCAGTGTTACGAGGTTTGGTGTGATTATCCATCGGACAGTAAGTTGTAGGAGTATCAGAATGTTTCAATTGTCAAATATGAGCTTTTTGCTTATAACGTACATAGTAGTCTTGGTCGCGTCAACTTTGTTTATAATACAAAAGAAACAAACGAGTGCAAAAGTGTGGAACCACATCAGCTATAACAAACATACAGCTTACTTATTATAGTATAACGTCCTTTTGGCTGTCTTACAAGGGATGGCTTCGTGGGGTGATGCAACTAGTTAAAGAAGCCTTCCAGAATGCATCTATCACATATAACGATACACACCTCGTGACTATTAATAGGCGCTGATGAATCACTCTGTCATACCATTGTTCACAAATACCGAAATTAATTACCGGCTTTTTATGAAGACGCCTAACTTTTATAATATATGGTCAAATTTGGCTCCTAAAAGTTTTGTAAGCTAAAACTATGCGTATATAACATATTAGAACAGTGATTATACATCATAAATTTACTATGACCAGAAAATATAATTAGTGCCCTATCTTGCCAGTGACGTACTTGTCGATTGTTGCAGGCTTTGAGAATATTAAGGAAGCGTGACTTCGCTCTGCATTTTCTTTTTTTCTTTCCTTTTCAAAAATCAGTCTCCTTTGCGTATACAAGCTCACAGCTTTACCATCACTGGTTACGATTTAATTTATTAGGCGAATAAATATGGAGAACACTTGTCTTTGTTTACGACTATAAGTTATTGCTAGCCCTCTGGTTCCATTTGCATACGTATATATAGTATTATACATAACGCTGAGCCTCCCGTCCCGTATTGGTTCATCGTTGTGAACGGATAGGGTATAGCATTATCGTTGTTTCAATTTCATGTCTTCCTCCGATGTACTCCCACTTCTGCTATATCCAGTATTAGCGTGTTCTATCGTCTTACTATAGATCGCCGGGATCCAGCAGGAAAGATCTGAGGCCGAGCATCAAACATGAGGGCATTGTTCTTAGGTTCTTTTGGTGTCATCGTTGAAGCCACTGTCGCACGCATTGCGCGACGATGATAAATGATGTGTTCGTGTCATCTTTGTGTGCGACTACGAGAGAGTGCTTGGATTTAATAAGCGATTTGGAACACCAGTCAACTTTAGCTTCCTGGCCGCTTATTCGGGTTGAGTATGGAAGACCGAAGACTTTCCGAACACCCTCAGAGACGTGTTTAGTTCTGATAAATCATTAATTCGTTTAGCAGGAAATCGCAGGGAAGATGCTAAGGCTAAGACGGACAATGAGTTGTAATTGCCAAAAGGCGTTGACGACTCCTGGCACACACTTGACCCTGATAGGGTCGCTGTGAATGATGAGGAATGCTAACTTGTCCAATGCTTGCTGGCCTTACTCGACCATTGAGGTGGCAGTTTCGACAAACCCCTTTGTATTCGCAAAGCTATGCGGAAGGAAATGCACCAGGAAAGGGTTACAATAAGAAAGTTAGCAGTGAATAATACTGAAAGGCGATAATACGTATCAATGTCGATAATGAATAGGCCCAATTTTAACGAAATCAAACGAAGTTGTTGAAATAAATATGCATGTGATATTTAAATGGTACAGTATGGAACATAGCTGGCCCTCATCGGCTGGTTTCAGTGTGTGTTTTTCCGACCGAATCCGTAGCACTAAACGGGTGTAATCAAAGTATGGAATTATATACAAAGGCAATCATAGAAAACAACTTATTTCGCGACTGATCACAATTACATACTAGCCCGATCTTTTCGCCGGTATGCTTTGGAATCATTATGGGTTGAGAGATTAGGTTAGGGTGCTAGGAGCAGCGTTTTTAACGTTTCCAAATAAAGTAACTCCCTCAAAGCGTCTCCACGCATGAAGTGCATAGTTACAATATTATTTAGTTGTTGATATCCCAATGTTGAGCGTCTAGTGTCTAGAACCTGGATGAAAATAACTAAAATCATTTATTTCTGTATAGTTCAGGATAGTGATGTAACTCGTAAGTTCGTCATCTGTGCTTCGCCTATGAATCCATTTACCCTATCACCGATCCCCCTATGCTTACCAAGTCGACCACAGAGGTATTCATTGGTCTCCCGATATGCAGAGTTAACTTCCGGCTTGTCGAGTCCTCTCTCTCATACAGCCTGCGCTAACGAGAGATGCAGATTACAAACAGGATACGCTACAGGCCATAGGGTAGAGGACAAACTTGGGGTCAAAGGGAAATGGCTTGGCAAGTGATTAATCAATATCTAGCTACTTGAATATATATAGATCATTTTCTGCCAACGGATGTGCCCTGTCTACACTCGTCACTGATGATCGTTCTGTTATTGATAACAGAAGAAGACCTCACTTTAATCAGCTTTTCCGCTCAAAGGGCTGAACTCGGGGGAACGTTGACAGATAGATACAGTAGACTGAGCTCAATAGGTATCATTGACACAAACTTGCTTGATAGCTATCCAGAGGCCATTTGTTAGTTACACAGTTCCGGTTCGGTCGTATGCAGTGATCGAAATTTCTGAATCAACTTCCCTCTGGAAATGAACAGGTCAATAGGAAAAGAAAAGCTTCTACCGGACACCAGTAAGACAGTCACTTCCGATGGTTTGCGTTACAGATGCACGCATGCTTTTGCATCACGCTAATCAAAGCTCATGGTGGCTAACTACATGAGATGTTGCTTGGTTATCCATAGCAGCTGATCAACACATAGTTGAACCCTGTTTTCTTATATAGTTAAAATATGGTCACGAAGCGACTGCTGGGGCAGGACTTTTCACAGGAACCTGTACTTTTTCGAAACTAAGGCTTTTTCAGGTATTTATCCAAAACTGTTATTGAAAAGTAACGTACATTGTTTGCAGTCTCTGTTTATGATCTCGAAATTATAAATCCTTGGTGCATTACTATTCTGCATAAAATTTACCTACGATTGTCAATAGCTGACACAGATATATATATGCATTAGCTAAAATGGCATACCGTAACTAATGATACAATTTAAAAATAATATTTAATCGAATCTATCGGTGCTAACGTGGGGCAGTATCCCCATTTGGTATAGCAGTCTGACGGTATATACTGTGTTCCCGTTACAGCTAGCCAAGCCCAAAGTCAGAAGTAATGCTTCGATTAAATTGCTTTTTCCCTTGCGGCCCTTTAACAATACAACAAATCTTTTGCCGTTCACTTCAGTAACACTATATTTACAGTCTACATACGTGCCCGTATCGTACCCGGTATGTCTACATACCGGACTCCCACAACGAATGGCTACCTTTCTGGCAGACTCTTTCATATGCAAATGCAAATCGTAGCTACTAACTCAGCGGCTCGAACATCACACGTTATCAACAGGCTGCGAGTCTATAAGCGAGATAGCGATGATAGTCTGGGGATCCATTGGTTTGGGGACTCCGACAGGCCAATAAGGACCACGGAGAAAGGCAACACGAAATTAAGATTGCCAAAAACAGCCACGCCATACTAGCCGTAACTGGCCTGATTTGAGCTCTACCAAGAGCAGAACAGAGGTAGCATCGATCAGCTTGTCCCTAATGCATGTGCATGTACGCTAGTGGTACTCATGGACAAGGGGTATACCGTGGTTAGGCGAAGTGAGTGGAGCCGCCCTTCAGGAATGAGCGAGCGTTTATTAGAACCTTGACTCTAGACTAACACGCTCCACATTGCATAATGGTAAGAAAAAAAATCTTGCTCGGTGACATACGCAGGCGACGTTAGTAGGACGAGGTGTTCGAAAAAAAATAAGTATAACTTGAAGCCGGTCACATGTGAGAGCAGAAACGCAGACGTCCACACAAATCTAACGTAGACGCAATCGATATTGATTTTTATCAATTACCTAATTTTATCAGTTTTCAGAAGGATACTAATATTGATTTGGGTTCTGTCATCAAATTAGCTGACTCATACTTACTTGGACAAGCTCCTTCTAAACGACACAAGTGATTGAAACGAAGATGATAATTTTTGTATTGGCGATTGATGGGGCACGGGGATGCGTTTTTTACGATCGATTTTATCCTTTCTAAACTTTCCTGCCGCGCAAAAAATTCATGCATTCTTTTAAATAAAATTCTATTTGAACTATATCAAAAACTCGGATTTTTGGCTGTTTTACAGATATGGCCTTACGACGTGCCAGCTGACTGTCACTTTAGCGCCTTACGAAAAAAATCGTATCAATTCCTAGCGAAGGATTTGTTCGGTGCTATGTTACACAAGAGATAAAAGGCAGAATACCAATTGGCATACGTGATAACTGAACGTGTATTAAATACATAATGCAACGGAATAAATTAATATTAACAACCCTCAAGTTGGTACAATGTAGAATTCCACTAGCCGAATTGGTTTACCCATCGAAAAGCATTACAGCATTAGAAAAGCCAGCCGCAGGCTTAGTAAGCAGTCAGGCTTTTTGCCCCTATATCCGTATCGTTACCCTAAAATCTCTATAAAAGTGGCGTGAGTGTGTATCCAACATTGTAATTATATGGACGACGACCAGAGTTGACTCCGTCATTCACTCCGCAGAATCAAGCGATTATTTTAGATAAGCCTGAACTAGAGCCTGCTCACAATTTCACGGCCACCTGAAGCGACTTCACGGGAAGAATTAGGTTGGCGATAGTAATCAGCCATCCCTGTTTCTGGCAAGATTTCCCTACGGCAGATTACAATTATCTTCATGTACCTTTTTTTTTGTCATCCTGCATAGAGAGAACGCGAGACAGTAAACTTGGAAATTCCCTAGCCAGTCTTGTGACAGTCCTTGCTGACTAGACCATTGATTATTTGATACGAATAGTTTTACTACGTCCATTTGGACTTTGATACATGTTTCTGAAGGTCAACAACTTATATAGTGATAACGACAATGAGTACCGTTTTGATACCATCATCGGGACAATCAAGTATCGTAATTATTAATCTATTGATCATAAAAAATTGTACTATTATAACACTTCGTGGATGCTACAAAGGGAGTCTGTTAAACAGTCTGCAAGGGATGATGAGTCAATAGCAAATGGCAAAAAAAAACTATCTTCAATTAAAGAGATTTAATCGGTGCCTGTATATTCTGTTTCGATTTACTATATGATTCGCCTTTAGCATCATAAAGTGGTTTACAATTGTATCCGTAATAATTAAGATACTAGTACTGACATTTCTCGTATACTTATATGTATATATATATACCCAGATAAAGTGACCACTTCTTAAGGCAGTCATTGCTTTTCTATTTAAATGTCGATTCGGTGGCATTTTAATGGTGTCAATCTTGACGTGGTAACGCATACGTACATACGAACCTTTAAAATTCGATTGATTAGCAGTGTTAGGTTTAAGGTTAAATCTGTGTAGTAAAAGTAAAGCTAACGATAACACTATCCACTTATCCGCGCATCCAACTGTGTGAAAGGACAAAATGTGTAACGGCAGGGAGTAGTCAAAAAGACCATAGTGGCCGGGGGAGCATTATATGAGATAGCATAACCTATGTATGAGGGACGCCAAACGAGATAAAAAGGCAAGCAGACAGAGAAGGTGTATTATTAAAAACAGCATTCGAATTAATATCTAGCAGAGTCTCGCGGAGGCCACCGGAAGACCGTAAAGCTCATGCAGACCAACGAAGAGTTTAGGGAACAGAAGCGAGTCATCATCAACTCGGAGGGCCCGCCAGCGACAAATTATCACGCGTGGTTACGGTATGAAGGTCAGCGACGACGTCTATATAGATCGCTGTGGCTCGATGTCCCTCTGTGGCCGGCGTTGGCTATTTGTTTTGTGGGGTGGTTTCTATGGTGGAGTTAGAAGATAGTATAACTAGGAATGGGCTTAGGGTGTCGTCGTCGTCGTCGTCCCCCCCAACAAACACGCACACTTACTGACACAGACAATTCGTAAAGAGACGAAAGGATAAACGAGAAACATGGTTATATAGAGAGAATCGCAGCAAGGTATTGGTGTGGTATTAACTCGCGAAGATGACCACGTAGGAGGTCACTCTAGTGAGACTTGCTATTCCTATCAAGTAGCCTATGATTTTTATAGGGTTAATTGTAAGCTATTTTTGTATAGAAGCGTCGCGTAGAAGAGCACTGCACACCAGTAAATCCTGCAGGTCAATTTTCGTTGCCAACTATTTAACCTCCACCATCATTATATTTACATAGAATTGTAAATGTGGTGAATTGTTCACCTCGTTGAACTCTATATCCAAATACTTACACAGTTAGAGATTGCAGCACCACACGGTCCCCACAGACAACTGCTATACCCAGACAACTCACATGGTCAGAGGGGGACAGAGATAGATACTAGCCACTCTATCAGTCAGTCCACGGATAGAATAGCGTAGATAGCGATACTTCCCTCATAGCTGGCCTATCCTATGGAATATCTATACATCCAATGAATGGGTGTGCACTTCGTTCGCCATTGACACCTGACTGCTACTGCTACCCGTGTTAGCTGAGCGAACTGCGGCTTCTACGCGTCACCTTCGCCTTCGGACACGGTCCGTCAACCATCAGATCACCAACGTCGTACCCGAATGCAAACCACGAAAGCGCAGCATAAATTAATAGGTTATGGATATAGCCAACTGCTATTGGGTCAGAATACTGGACTGGGAACATTCTTCGACACTGAGCCGGATCAAACAGTTCTATTGGTAACGGTTCCGCTCAGATACGGAGAACGGATGTCTCAGAAAGGAAGAACGGTCGCCAGGACAGACCAGAAGAGAGTTGTGGGAAAATGAAGGGCTCTCCAGAGCCGGACGTTATAAACGTTATCTTGTATTATCAACTGGTGTTGGAAGAGGCTTGATGATGACACAATACTTGTAGCTGACCACATCAAAGCCCCCTACAGCATTGGAACGCATCGGATTAGCCAACTTGAAAATGTCTAGCTACTCAGCTAATGAGAAATCGGATTTTCACCTGAACGCCGAATGAATAAATATGTAAATACCGGCCTTGGATGGAATGGAGTATATGGGTACGTGCCGCTTCGTGTAGAAATGTTATTGCTGAACGCGGGGGGAGGATTATGCTAAAGGCTACAGTCGCTGGCTGTAAAATTGGCCTAACATTTGGAGTACGCATATGGGCAGTGAACATGTCTCAAATCAGTAATGGTTGTCTTATTTTACCGGCTTTGTCCTTATTTTTCGTTATATGCTCAGGTGGAGTAGGTTTTCGTATAAGAGTCGTCAATGTTTTCTTGCAAAGGCTTCACGTTCGATGTAACGTCTACATTTCGGTGTCATACGATGATGTGCTTGAAATTAGTGTGATACTATAAAAATGTTTAGGGTGTTCCATAGATCAAACAGGCCTAGCGGATCAGAAATGTTACAATTTTTGATAAAGCCAATGGTTCGAAGAATGGACCGTCAATCTAATGTTAGATGCTTTTAACTGTGTGTTAAAGCAGATGGTTTTTTTTTTATCAAATCAAAGAAAAGGCATACTGCTAGTTAAAGTGTGGGAGACGGAAGAAATACACAACCTATTGCCCTTTAAAATATCAATTAATTATGCTCTTACGATTAGAACTACACCTAGTGCCAAATAGATTATGACTTCTATTATAATTTGTCTAGCAATTTTACCGCCAGTGCTTTTTGTATACCTATATTGTATTTACATGCACACCTGTCCGCCTTATTTCCAAGGTCCCGTTCGCTTCACGACATACCATGTTACGCTGTACTCGAAACTGCTGGCATACGTACCTATATACCTATCCTGCGCTTAACGATATATGATAAACACTAAGATATCGTGATAACTTTGCTCGACGCTTAAAATTGCTACAAGATAGGATACTTCGTTCGGTATAGGCACAAATGTTTTTCGATATATATATATGTATATATATATATATATATAGAATGCGAGAGAATAGAGACCAACAATTTTGTCCCTAGGGGGATACCGGTGGTATTCCTACGGCAACTAGATTTTCACCTGGCCGTCCATCACCGATGCGCGCCCTTTCGGTGGTCCGCTGACCGCTTCCAACAAATTCAGATGAGTACGTAAACATAGAATATAGGTAAGCGTTTGCACCGGGGCTTTAAGGGAACCTATTACTGAGGGTTTGGCAAGAGACTAAACAAAGCGCCAGATGCCGGACTTTGGTCTCCTGTCCGCGGATACCTTTCCCTTCGCGGCTAAGTGCTGCCAGCCCGAGATAGCCAGCTAGCCGCGAACCTACTCGTTTGCCCACCGTATATGCAAATTTGAGCCTCTTGAAGCGCTGCTATTTCTGAAGGCGATGGTTGTAGAATGCCTCACTTCCTCCGTGTATCATCCGCTAGGAGATCTCATACAGAGCGAAAGAGAGAGAATCGACAAAAGGAGAGAAGTTCAAAAGTTTGAGCACCCTAGTAAAGCTTGTGGCAATGCAACAACAGGCCATGCGCGCGCCCCTGTAAAAGTGGTGTCACAATAACTAAAGATTCTATGAGCGAATGTGGCAACTCAGTCATATTCATGTGGGACAAAGGAAGAGTCTATATTCAACATGATAACGTGTGCTACAAACAGTCAGCGTCGATGCACATGTTGACGATCAGCTTCTGTCGCTATTGGCAATAGTCGACCGCCAAATGTTTTCACAACAAACCGTAATAGCCACACGTCCAAATTATTACTGAGTAGCAACAAAGAAGCTTGCAGTTGAACGAAGTAAGCCCATTAGAGCATTGAGCGATAGGTTTGACCTACATACGAAAATTAAAATTCAGTCCTTATTCGTTAATATTATTATAACACAAAATGTTTGGATGTAACGCGACGTATCTTTTTAAAATGTGTGTAATCTCCATCTTTATTATATACGTTACGGTATTGTTCGATATAGCTCCCACATGATATTTCTGTGGAGTTAGTCGACAGCATCCTTCAAATATATTGCCAGTCTGTTTGTCATTTGCTCATGGCCTTTTTCCCGCTGTTTTGCCACGGCTTGCGCTTTACCATGCGCGGCCGCTCGAGCAACAGCCATCGCATGCCATTGGAATTACTGTTGTAATGGACATATAAATTCTGCGTTTCGTCTTTCGATGCCCTGCCTTTCACATGTTGACTCCTCGGCTTTTGGGTTGGAGGGCAACTTTGTCTTTGGGGGTGAGGCAGGGGGAGCAAGCGACCGCAAGCGGCCTTTCATACCTCAGATATCGCTTTTGTGGCCATAAAAGCGACCTCTGAGCGATCTGCTCTTTTTTCGTTTGATATTGTCAACTCGGTCATCGTTCGGTTGCCTTCGTTCTTCTTTTAGCATCAGTCTTTCCCGCAATGGTTACCTTTGGGGTTAAGATGAGATGATTGCAAAGCTGACGAATACCATGGGAACAGAAATGAGGGTTCAAAGTTACAGGAGACATTCTATTGCTTGTATTGAGATTACTGATGCGAAACTAATCCTATAAACAGCGACGCTGAAATTGAGGAATTAGCGCCCGTTCTGAATAACTGCTCTCTTTGGTTTTCTCTTTTGAGGACCAAAGAAACCAGAAATGTGTAAGAGGCCAATTGAAATAGGCACTATCTAAATAGGATCAGCATGGCCGTGGACAACAAAACAATGACTGTTGTGGTGACAGAAGCGGTATGGTAGACGCGACCAATGAGAAATTCGAACACCGAAGCTATACACAGCGTGTAAAATGTCAGGCACATTGATCATGACAGCGACCTGGGTCTACCGTACAGAAACACACATACAGACACACACACGCACACACACACACACACGGACGCACACACACACACATGTTCGGCCAGCAAGTAGCCACGCGGAACAAGTTTTGCCATGCTGGACTTCCTGTATGTCTATAGTCTTCATCTGTGCCCCTTTTTTCTACACTCTCTTTCTGTCTCCCGTTATTTTGCTCGGTTATCTTGTATTCGCTCACAAATGACTATTTTCGCCTTTTGTCCACCTGCCCCGCGTCATCTCCACATATATGCCCGTAGCCAGCTCTATAATAACAATAATACTGTAGAGTCTCTCTCCTGACCTCGCACTATCCTAGTGTGCTGAGCGCCTTCGACGCGATCCGTTACCGCAGCAGTTTCATCCGCGATGGCCGGAGAGCTTCAGAACCAGCGGGGGAGCAGCCGCTCTACAGATTGGGGGTTCTACCGCTCAGGGCTGGCAGCGGAATTCCACAAATGGCTTACCCATAGATCTGTCAGCGGTAGAACTAGTAACCATAGTAGTAACAACGATCGCAGCCAAAGTACAATAGCTAAAACAGGCCGAACTCCCTGTTGACGACGGTAAAGTTCGAATGCGTTTGTATCCGCGTGCTGCGGTGTGATTGACATTCACCTTTCTTCCAGTGGCATAGCTATTACCTGTGTCCAGTGCTATTGTCGCGGGGGTAAAGCGGGGGCATTGTGGTAAAGGAAAAGAGCTAACTAGCAGGGTTGGGGGTGCTTGCGGTAAAAAAGCCCTTAGTGTTATGCAAGTTCAACGTCCATTGGCATATAAAGGTCGAGTATAAAGTGCAGTGACCAGAAGAATAGCTTTGTTGTCGACCAAGTAAGCGCATAGCATGATCCTATTGTCGTTAATGCCACAGAGAATCTAACGGTTCGCTATACCGCGTGAGAAATTGTCAAATAAAATTGTAGCTCTGGTAAATACCTCAATTTTCGATAATATATATATATATTTATATATATTTACGTGTACGATCTAACGTTATAAATATTATACTCGTCGCTAAAGGCACGATGTCGACAGATAGTGAATCGGCTAAATGGGGAGCCGACAAACCGATCTGATCAAAAGACCCCTTGCCAACCTGAATCAGCTTTCAGCCTGCCACACCACCTGTTATCCAACATTTCTAATCTGATGATATATGTATCGAAAAGGCATGACTGCGATGACTCGCTTCGTGTCGCTGATTCGTGGTCATTCAATATTCAATAAGAGTTAGTGCTCCTCGCAGACAAACATTTGTCATTTTTTTTTTATTATTTAATGTGTTTGTAGGCTTAATCGATGTGTATGAGGCGTAAATGGCTACTGTTATTTTTATAGGAACGATCGGTGTCCGTTTCTAGTTTCGAAATTTGTTATTAATTAGCTGGGCCATAGTAAGTGCAGGAAATGTTTATTCGTCAACTAGTATACTTGACGATCCCATATGTATTAGATAGCTTCTACCTTTTTTAATATAACGCATTAGACCCACTTAGCTAGTTAGGCGGGATAGGGTATCATGTAAGCCGGCCTAGTGGTTAAACATAATAGTTAGTTAAATACCATTTCCCCCAATCAGAAAGAAAATTTATTGCAGGTGCTAGTTAAGTTCAATGGGAGAGGACCATGCCACGAAGGAGATTTAAAATCGAGCGTAGGTAAAGCTAATAAACAGCATCGTCTTGGAAAAACAAACACAAGATTTATAACAGACGCATAAACACAGCCAAGCGAATATACCTACGCTCTTTACATACACACATCCTTCCACTCGCGCAACTACAATAACAATATGCGCGCCCCTACAACATCACCATCATGGTGTAGTTTAGCCCTCGTTTGCATCTCTGTTGTTGCCTCTGCCCCAGCTCTGTTGTCACTTCGTTGTTACCGAGCGCTGCCTTCGAATGCCCCTAGCTCACGCCGTCTGTGCTGCTTGTAAATTCATTAAAATGGATAACGCGTCTCGATGTCTCGAACAAGTAGCAACTAGCTAGCGACTGGCTTTCTTCGAAAACCAGCCTTGGCCCGAGAAGCGCGTGGGGGCTTTACTGAATTACAACAGTAGTGAACACCGCCGTCAGCGACGCGGGCCAGGCCGTTGCCGTTGCTGTAGCAATATAATGGCGGTACGCTGTACAGGTTTTTGCTTCTTCTGCAGAACCTCCAATGCGCCGACTTCGTACGTGCAGGTTCAATAAAGCCTATATAATAGTAGGCGTTTATGCCTTAAGGATCAAATAACTCGAATGCGTGTACGGCATATGTCCGTAGTGAGACATGGACTTTGTTAGAACTGTTGTTATGATGGCGTTCTGTTCTGCAAGGTGCAGAAGTGAAGACCACGTCAGACGTTCAAGCTGCGAGGTGGTCATGCTTCTAGAATACTACGGTGCGTCAGCGTTAATACAATTTCCTGTCAAGGGGGCAGCATTCAAATTATAGTGATTAAATGGGCTCGACTTTCTTGTAGAAAGGCTTGCGTATGCTGAATGTCGAGCCATTATTATGTATTCGGTTCATGCAACGTCGAGGTTGCGAACGGTATTATACCGCGGCTTAATTAAGTACATCTCTAGATATAAGGCTTGATAAATATGCAATATATTTTGTCTGCGAAAACCATTATTTAAGAATACAGGTTCTCTAAGCGATCATTTATAATCATATCTATCTTGTAAAATCAACTAGTTCCAGGTGCTTTAGATTATAAATCTGCTTGTATAGTCTGGCATATTCTCCTCAAAAAAAATCTTATCGTCTCGGTTAATGTTACTAGAAGACCTCGAATTTCCAAAACTATCAATACAACCAAATAAAGCTGTTTTCTTTGTACACGAACCTTCAGGATCGTGATATCCAGTTGCATTAAAAAGTTTGTCAAGAGTTTTTCTTACCTAACAAAAATACCCCCCCCCCCCCCCATCGAAGTAAACCGTCACTGCTTTTCTTTAGTAACACTTCCACAGCCACCACCAGTTCTTGTTCATCCCGGTAACGATTCCTCAATCGTTTTTATTGTGAGTGGCCACAACTCGGTCACAGCTAAATCCGGACGATTGCTACCGCCGCTGCTTCCATGTCTGTCGTCGGCTAATTGCAAATGTACGAATGAACGGCCAGGGCAGGCTTATTTCGTCCGTGGGGTAGAAAACTAATTATACCCTCCCTTCGTCGAGTACCTCATCCCCAAACCCTCGGCGGGTCTCTTGTTGCCTTCGTTCGTTCTCGCCAGACATCAGCGGACCTTTGAGAGGAGGTCCCTTCGAGTGTTCGGGTGAACAGCAGCCTAGGTTTGGTCCGGCTTTGTCCTGAACCGTAGCCGTTTACAACTGACAACCGCCAGCCCGCGGTCATTTTCCCCAGTGCGATCCTTGAGGCACACCCGCTCTACCCATCGCACCCCTACGTCGCCATTCCCCTACTTCGAGCGTTGTCCAAGCGGCGGGCTCCATCGCGTTATCCTTAGTTCCCTTCTCCTCGTTCGTCCCATTTGAGCCCCATACGTTGCTATGTATTGTATATATACTCTGCATATATCCTGCCCAGTCAGTTGTAGTAGGACTACGAGTATCTTTGCGCTTCTGCAAGTCATTCACTGCCACAATCGCCGCCCCCCCCCCAAATGCTCTCTCTGTCAATCCCGGCCTTCTCACTTGAATTTGAGCTCCTGCGCGCTTCAGTTAGCCATCCAGCCGACTGGCAAGCGCAATATGGTACTATGCACTGCCATTCCCACCCCGGACCCCTGTTGTTTCTCTTCGTACTGCTTTTGCCGCTGCTGGTGCTGCTACTGCCCTTGGTGAAAATATGAATGGATGAATGAATGTTGTTTTTTGTTTTTGTTCGCTCGACTGCGAAGAGGCTGAGAGACTGTCTAGCGTCTGCTGTTTGCCAGTGATTATTATCGCAGCTGCAGCAGCAGTGGTGAGGGCGGTGTCGCTCCCGTGAGTAGTGACGAGGGCGAAGCGGATGAGCCAGAAGATGGAATACGAGAAGTATTCTGCGACTTTTCCCGAATCTATTCGCTGCTGATGCCACTCCGGACAACCTGACTGAGGGCTGACTGGGAAAGACCCTAGGAAAGTGGAATATGCGAAGACCGCGAAATGGTTGCTCGCATATCCTCTTCGAGGGAAAATCTGTCCTCTTTTGGGAGGCAAAACCTCATCACCGCTGCTACACATGCAGTAACACTGCGTCGAACGAAGAGCTTATGCGTACCGCAGCGAGAGTGACAACGGTGATCTCAGGCCGAGAGTGAGGAGACGGCTGGCAAAGTGAATACAGTCCATATTTATGAAACACGGACGGGCGTTGTTGAAAGGAGGTCACTACACAGGTTGTAAGGTTGCTCTACGCTTACTGTTTTACCGTTTGGAATAAGTATATATGGAGTTGTACTTGTATAACTGTCCATCATAAACCCGAAAGCTTTCCGAGAAGGGACAATGTACAGATCTAAACTGCTCTAGTTATGTGCCATATGATGGACACATATAAAAAAAGCATGACTTTTTTTACTCACATACATTCTGTGTAGTATGACGTATGTATGCGCCCCTTATGAACTGTAATCGTAATGTATCGAGGGCCGCCCAAACATCAATATTGTCAAACGAGGCGATTTTGATATTATACAACGTTGAAGGACAACATTTTCAGTGGTTCAAAGGATGATATGGCCTCGTAAATTATGTTCATCGCAACGTATCGAAAAGCCTACTTAGTTGAATTGTTCATAGACACGCATAAGGACGCTTCCGGTCACACGCATGCGTCGTTATATGCGCCGCGAGTATTGAATGTGACCAAAGAAAGTAGGGCTTTAGGCCATATCGTAAAGATTTTAGCTTTCGAACCCATTCTACTGGTGATATGCCATGTATTTAATATCTCTTCTATTAGTGATTACATTTAGAAGGATTCACCGATATCCATGCTAACTTCCTTTGCACTGACTGAGCCTACGTTGTACTTCTACTTTGTGTTCGATATGCATGTGGTCTCATAGGTTTTGGCCATACAGGCTCCTACTATTTATAGCCTATCCTTGTCGTATTCAACAGTCCCAGCAGAGTGACACCACGATAGTCATGGGCGCCGTATCACGTAGACAAGCCGAAGTCGTCAACGAAATTTGCAAATGATTTCGAATAATTACGAACCTTTGAACCTACGACCTAGGCAAACTCTTTTAGGCGCCGTCTCGAGTTGCCTGCTGGCAGCACTCAGGAACAGCGGTGCTCCTGGCCTAGATGGCAACGTCTACATCCCCAGCGAAATTCCCTCTACCCTCAAATTATCCCAAGTTCCCGCTCGCTTTAAAACTCGCTTGGCCTCGTTCCATTTCTACTTATTTTCCTATCTATCCCCAAGAATCCTGTTCCCCCCCACTGCTTACTGCTGCCCGCGTTTAGGGTTCGCACTGGGACTTTACTTTTAACATTAGAAGGGCTGCGGCAAGACGGCGGCAGCAGCTATAGCAGCGGCGTGTCGTAGTCTTTGCGATAGCATAACCTGACCTAGCTAATAAAGTTACCAGACGTGAGCGGCATTGGATCGAATCTTATTTGCGATACATTAGATAGACGCTGAGTATGAAGACATGTGGTAGTGGTTTGGGGGAAAAGCGTAGCCCTGCAGCCTGTCACTGCCCGTAGATTGGTAAAGGCTCAGATCGCGCGCAACACGAAAAACAGAGGCCTGCTGGATAACAATCGAGTGAACTGATTATCCGCTGTCTTAACAACCTGGGGTCAGGGGGAAGCAAATAGATAAATTAGAAAGAACGAAGCCACTCAGTTTATTTCGATGGAAAGGATCCAACCTGAAATAGCACAAGATGTAAAAAAAGCTGGGGGAAGAAATTGTTTCCGCTGTCTCCTAGGAACGCTACAGAGTAAGTATATATACTCAGAAAAAACATAGAAATATATATATCCGACAGCTACCCTGCTGCTTTTCACCTTGCTTTGCCTAGATACTCGAACCACCTATACAGGAATCCCATATTTGTTCTTACATCTCTAGTCTATAGCACTCTGCTATTACTACCGAGTGCCATTACAACCAACTTGAGTCCTGTGACCTGCATTCTGGTTGTCAGACATATTTTATTTACAAATTATAATGGCTGTAAAGATTAGAAATTGTTTGAGTAATTCCCATTCTTGTCGGATTTCTGAGCTTCTCCGTTGCACATCGACTTTTTTCCCTTTCTCCAAGGTACGTAATTTCCAGAAAGAACATATAACAAAACTAATTACACTAGCATATTCTGTAAAACGGTGGCTTTAAGTTCCAGCTCCCCGTTAGCTTCACCATAGTTCATTGTCTTTTGCCCCTTTCCACCGACGCTCATCAGGTCAATGAGCCATTCTCTCAACAAACGAGTTTTTTCTTTCGCTGGGGAGCAGAATCTATTCCATGGATTCCATGGCTGGATAGCCTGCCTAAATCTTTTCGCCTACAATGGCGGCCAGCTGTTGCTTATCTACACGCTAGCGTAAGCATATATACCTCACGCAGCAACACTTTCCGCGCTTCACATGACGATGGCCTTCGACCAGCAGTTCAGGCTACTTCAAGCAAGTAAAGCCGGCTCGGGCGTTGTTTTTATTTCGGTTTTCGACAAGTTCGTCCCAAACAAAGACAAAGGGCAATTCATCGGCGGCTCTCCGAATGCGCTGTTATCGTTACCGTCAAGTAATGTTACCCGACTCCTGCCATGATTTGGTCTTCGGTTTTCTGTTGCCGTCTATTCGCAAATGATATATATTTTCTGTTTGTGCATTTTGCAGGTGCTATTAATTGCAGTGATAGTACTATAAGTTGTTGTTTGCCGGCCGCACAGCACCAGCTCTGCTGGTCCGCCCCGCTGCCGATGTTTTAGTCAACGACGGGATCGTGCGTTTTTAGCGAAGCGTGAATGAATGATCCCCGATTTTATACTACGAGTTCTCCAATTACTCGTTCACCCCTAGAAGAGTCACGCTGACCGATGGTGACATGCGAATAAGATTTACAAGGAGGAAGGGACGGAGGGAGAGAGAGAGAGAGAGAAATTGATCTCCGTTCCGCAAGAGGGCGCCACTAGCTGTTTGACGCGGAGACGTGAGTGATGCATAATAAAGTATGGACGTGCAGTAAACGCAGTCGCTGAATACTGTTTATGGGCTTTCTGGGTCGTAAGCGTCCCGTATATTTTTAAAGCCCGCATTAAAAAAATTGCGTATTTTTGGTATTAAATTATGTTACGTCTGTAGTTTCAAGAAGTTCGTGTTTCGAACGTGGACTTAAAGTTTACGTATAACGTAGAAATTTTAATCGGCAATTATTCACAATCATACTTTTTTTGATCAAATAAGAATGGGAAGAACCCTTTACTACGCAATATTTAAGAGCCACATTTTACCTGTCGAACCGTACGCAATGCATGACATCATTTGAAATGAAGGATTTGTTCACAACTCCTTCCCCACCCAACTGTTTGCCCATATCTGCTTTTTGAAGTCACCGATTGCCCATGATTATCATTGATAACGTTACGGCGCTCACATTTGAACAGCAAAATTACATACGTTTTATACTGTAAAACAAGCCGTTTCAACGTGAGCTTCACTATGTAGAAGAGTAGCACATTGTTCGATGAACTCTGTGAATATCTTATAATATGGTATATCGATTTTGTGCAGTACCGCTTCAAACAGATGACGACTTCGTCACGGGGCGCAACAATGTCACGACAATAATTACCATGACACGAATCAAACATTCGTAGCGTTTTCGATATCTACGAATGTTTGCAAGCACGTTTGAGACTGATTAAAGGAGAATACATCTACAGTTCGCCACAAATAGGACGGATCAGTTGCTTCTCATACCCGTGCTGTTACTGTTATGTCTGTTTGCAGGTATAGCTGCTACAATTTCGAATTCTCAATAAAACAACTACAAAAAAGCCTCAAATCCTCAAAACCTCGAGCGAGCAGCGAAGGTAAGCGGCTTCTCTCAGGTTGAGGTTGTCGAAGCCACGTTTTCGAATTCTGGGAAGTTGCAATGAAACGTCGAGTGACTGGGTGGTCCTCGAAGAAGGGAGGCCTGGGAGCAAGCATTCGTCTGTACCACGACCACACGCTTATACGGTTCGAAGCACTTTGATTCCCGACCATTTCACACAGGACATACATACACACGATCAATATAAGGCATGTGAGCATAGCAAACGAATGTAGTTCAACCACGTTAGTTAGTTAGTTAGTTAGTTAGTTAGATAGTACATAACGGCTTCATAGTTTGCAAACCTGTTCCTCAAATTTAACGTGCGAAATTTTTTGCATTAGGCTAATAAATAATACTATTTATCATTAAAAACATGCCCGATTGCAGTCCTTTTTAAGGCTTAATTTTTCTCTGATAAAAAAAAAGCTGATGTTTAGTTAGTGTTTATTTATCGTTGTAATCATTATCATTGTTATTGAGGGTGCTGCTTCTGCCGATATGATAACGTATAATATATATTACGGTAAGGACAAAAATTGTAGAATGGAACGACGAGAACTTTTCTAACCGTCTCTGTAACAAACACACCGACTGTAGCAGAGTATCCATGTCCTGCCGGAATAGTTAGTAGAAAAGAGCCAAATTTTTCCATAATCTGAGTACACTAACATTACGCAAATATACGCTCCATTTAATCGAATCTTATTTACCCTATTTTCCGCCCTTCCATTCTTCAGTCGCTCCTTTTTCCTGACTGATTTGTTTTCGTTTTGTTCAAGAGATGGATTATTAAAGAAATAGCCTCCATCGTCCATTGCAGCGTCTGGGATGCCGGTCTATTTGGTATGGCAAACGAACGAACCTGGCCAGGCGGGTCGTTATAGGTCTATGACCAGACTCATGGAGTTCGTAAATTCTAGAAAAATGCCAATAAGGCATTTTGATGCCGCTTCACACGAAATGGGAAGATGGCAGAACGGTTCTCGGTTCTCCGCATGGCGGGATCAGCAGACGCTCGTGAGGTATTTGGATTTCGTCGAACTGGATCGCTGACGATATGATGCGACGATGGCGACAACAACGACAGATGGGTATACCACAAATCCCCTGCCCTAAGGTATCGAGCCTGAGACGTATCAACAAAACTCAAAATGAGCACAGCCAAATCGAAAACGAGTGAGTGGGTGGGTGAGTGAGTGAGTGAGTGAGTGAGTGAGTTTGTACGTGTCGGTTTTCTCTCAGGAAAAACAGCACATTTTCCTTTTCTCAATGGCCTACAAGGTGAAACGGCATCAGATCGCGGACAGCTTAAGCAGTTTTCACGCTTATACCTTATGCACACTGTTATGCGCAATAGAGTATTCTAGGTTTTATAATTAACAAAAAAAATGTACATATGTATATATATATATTAACGGATATCCTAGTATGGCTCATAAGAACATTCCACATAGGGTCTTCATTTGCTTAGTAATAGGCTATTGTGTCATTTCCCGTAAATAAATGCCAACGAAACGTATCCGTAATAAATATGCTGTGTATTTCCATAACTTGGTACACTAACAACATTTATTAAAAATATTTAACCGTGCGCAGGCCTGGCTAAGTTGACGTTCGGTTTCGAGTTCATAGACGTGTTCAGGCTTGATCGAGGCCACTTACAACGGGCTATTAATTGCTAGTGCTCCTACCATAGGTGCAATGATATGGTTCCTAGCATATTCTAGTGAATTGTGTGTATTATAGGCATGAATACGAAGCGATTAGCGGCGCCGCGGGCCAAACGGCTGATACCGTCTAATGTATGCATGTCAGCAAAGGTACTTTCCTGACGGCGCCATGAGGTTACGAATTGGAGGTTCGAGGTGGGCCGAGACTCGTGCTTCCCTCGCTACATGCAGCCTCGGCATTGGGCGCATTATATGTTCGCTCACTTCGACCGGCGGCACGACGTGCTTTACCCTGTACTATCGTTGACGTCGGTACACTATTCTCTAATGACAACAACACCAACGGCAATAATAATACAGGCATTTTAAACCGTTGCGACTGCCGCTGCTGCTATTTTAGCACCGCTCCTATTCGATGGCCACTCGATCAAAATTTAGCGGCGCGCTAGGTATGAACGAGGGTCCGCTGACGGATAGTCTCACTGATCTCTCCATTTAGAGCAAAGGGACTGGACGGCACAGCACGAGTTCTCTCCACATTTTGCTTTTATCAGGGTATGGGGTTGTGCTCCACGTCTGTTCTATATGTGGAGGTAAATACGATGGACACACCCCTAGGTGCTATGGTGTACGACCTTTGAACGGTCGCTCGATATGAGATGGCATTCGTGAATGGCGCTAGGACGGCAATAAGTGCATCCATAAGTTGTTCGTCGTCCCTGTACTTCGATCTAACTCGTTCTTGCCCGCCAGAGGGCGGATAACGATGTGCGATATTGGTGAATATCGGCCACGTCACGCCCTCTGCCGGATGCCGACAACTAGCTGTACCTGCTGATGTGGTCGGCCATCATCTGCGGTGTGCAGGATGGGGCTAACATATCTTTCGTCTGCTTGGTCAGTTACGGGGCTGGTGACGCTGGTGGAAAGCAGTCATCAAGCGAGAGTTATTAATATTTGTGTCGCAGTTATGTGCGCATGTATACATATACATATATGTAAAAAAAAGAAGCAACCGTATAGGCTAATGTAGGACTTTACAAGATGGAAGCAAAACAATCGTTGTGGGTAAAAATCAGTTATTGCGTGTACAGCCACGACCGGCAGCAGCTTCAAAACAACCACAAACATAACTGTAACGGGAACAGATGCATTGCTAGACATTAACTATTATTAATGTTAACTATATAAAATAGACGGACATGTGTGCGGGGTCTGCATCTCCGCGTGGTGCCAAAGGTCTACAACAAACGGGGTCATGTGCGTGTCGAGTAAAGTTGTAACGTACGCTTGCATATGTTACTAAAAAATAACTGAATTTGTATTGAAAGCGGCGTGACATTAAATGCTGCTTTCCACAAAAAAGAAATTAATTATACGTTCTCCTTATGTAGAAAATAAGAAAAAGTAAATAATCCTTATGATTTAATAAAGGAGCTACAGCGTTTAATTAAATATACCGCGACGAAGTGTAAGCAAGAGGATGAATTCTCTCAAAAAAAGCACAGATAGGTACAGAATAGGTTTAGCGTGAATAGAATTTATTGTAAATAGGAGGGCAATTCCATTGGGTGGACAAATATAAGAACAAGTTTTATTAACTTGTGATAAAGTTGGATATTCGCTCGACAACTGGATGAGTAACTTTCACTTCCAGGATCGCCGTTCATGTACTAATGTTATAGCAGTTATACCGTACACATTCTAATATTAAACCGCTGTGAAAAGTATAGTTAACAAATATTCCTTCCATCATAGGAATTCCTAAAAAATATAATTTTCTTAATGATAAATGACCATACATATGTATAGTCTATTCTAAGTCAACAGCAAATATATTAAAAAAAAAAAAAACTCTATAACATACCTTAACGGTTCAAGCTCCAAAATCTCATACAAAAAAAATCCTATATAGATGCGAACCGTTAATCTTCTGTTTTTAAAGGATACATAAAGTGACCTAATAAATGTTGGTGTTTAGGTAATATTAAAAATGTGCCTCTAATCCAACAACACACAGCTGCCAACTTACACCATTACTTCGAATCAGACAATGGCAAAAACTGCTGAAAGAGAAAATCCGCTGGTCGTTCGCCGACTGTTCTTTTTTTTGACTATTAATATTACTGATGCAGCCGGTCGCCAATTTGTGTGAAGGCATGCATTTATCGCGTGGTCGATCTTCGTATTTCTCGCTCGGCATCATTTTCCTCTCCCCCGAGGCTCTACAACTGAGACTACTCCCTTTTACACTGTTGTCTGCGTTTTGTTCGGCCTGAAGCTCAGCCGAGCAGCTCCTTCGGCGGAATCGGCAACGACAACTGTCGTATAGCTCGCATCACGACACTCAACCATAAACCATATTTTATTACATCTGCTAATTATAACGGTTTACCTAAAATCGCCAAGGGGTACATTAAATTTTATCGAAAGCAGTAAAACTAGATGAAGAATAGCTAAAAGTAAGGACAAATACCATAACCGCATGCTAAATACAATGCAGGCCTGCATCACATGCTGAAACGTATCCGCTACATGCACGCATCATCCCTTCTGGCTAATGATAGGAATATATAAATTGAACGTCTAGTTCTATTATAGGCGAAAGTAAAAAATAGGTAAAAGGCTAGCAGTACATTTACATACATTTCAAATTAATCTACCTTTCCGAGTTGACCCATTGCTGGCGTGCCCGAAGAACGATTCGGGAACGAGTCAACACGCCGGCTAAGGTAGACGTGTTAGGACATTAGCGACATTAACCGATGCCCCCGAATATTTTGCGATAACGCCTGCATTAACATCTGTTAACGCCCCATTTGTAGGTGTCAGTAAGTTCACCAGTTAGGACCCTTGCTTCTATCGTTGCGTCATATTTGTCCTTTAAAACTTGTCCACGGTTAAAGCAATCGAAGTCACCTTTTTTATCGTCTGTACTCAGTCGTGTTTATGAAAATACCTATGCAGTATTTGTTTTCCAGATCTCTAGACGTTCAAACTCTTTTCTTTTACTTATCCACTGCGATTGATGGAAATTATATCAACTATATTCGACTTTAAATAAACAGACTATAAATAGTCTGTCGATTTCATACCGTAAATCTTTCCGAAACGGTTTCTGCTTACGCTCGTACGAAGTTACGAAATTCCATCCTTACTTGCTTGCTGATAACCTATTTGCCATCAGTAGCCCAGTTAATCGACAAACGTGCCACCGCTCAGGTTGGCCTAACAGAACAGGGTGATTGCTCACGGGCTCCTGTCGCGTGAGCAGTGGGTTAACCGGCATAAGTATTCTCAGCGTGTGTAAGATCCTAAGGATGTTTCCCGTACATCTACGACAATCTGGTCAGTATTCTTCACTTTTTTGTTTGGCCGAATCTGTCTAACGGCTGGTCCTCGCTAGCGCGCCTTCAGACGTGTAGAACAACGGAAAACATGGGGCAATGCATTGTTGCCTACTATAGGCCGCAGTCTTTAGGTGAGCAGATCAGGCGGTAGAGAGCGGTTACATACAAAAAAAAGGATTAACTTTGATGAAGTCTATTTTTCAGTCCAATCTTTGTGCAACTCTATGCTCAGCTTACGGTATGTATAATAGAAGATGTACAACTTCAACAAGATAAATTCAAGAGTATAGCTAGCTATTATTATTATTGAAAAAAGTAGCTAAGATCCATTTATTATGAATGACACGGTTAAACACAGTAATAGGCAAATCTGCTTCGAACTGGGCTGGGCTGGGCTGGGCTGGCTTTCTTTTTAATGCGTAACATAAGCGAAATAATACTAACAACAAAAAAGGTATATTATAAATTTTTATAGACCGTGTCTGCCTGACTGATCAGATCAGCTCAATAGAACAAGTCAGCCGTCAAGCAACCACTGTCTCACTGTTTGGAAACCACAATACGGGCTATAACTATGTACGTTGATGAAGGCTCAAACTCTTATGATTGCAAGTGTCATTACTCTATCCTATGCAGCATTGAGGGTGATGTTTTTTTCCGGCAAACAGTGAACGATGTGTATAGCGTAGTAGTGGTAGTACAATTCAGGTCGTGATGTTTCCATTGTGAGCCCTTAGAGGCAGCAGGTTTCACAACCTTATATAGGAGCAGGTATGTGCTCTAAGCCCTGTTCGCTAGCGTCTCCGGTCTAGATCATTAAATGACAAAGATGTGTTAAATCTTTAACATCATCCACCTATTGAATGCGAGCTTCCGCTGGATTGCAGTTTGCCTTCTTATTCCGTACCGACCCTATCAGGACACCACGGCTGTATGCGATAAGCTGACAACGAAGAAAAGCACTTGCGTAAGGCTCGGAATTGCATTTCTAGCCACGAAACGAAGCTTATACAAATGTCTCGTTCATTTAAAATGGTCGTTTATTGCATTATATACATCGGCGATACATCAGTACGAATCAAATGTCCAAACGCAGTCTGTAGGTAGACGAGTGTGTAGCTTGTTCAAAAACGATCTGTTCTTCACTGATTTAAAGGTCGCGTTTTACAATCATTACTGGGATGAGCCATGAAGATGAACCCAGTTATAGTCGTCCTCTATATAAAGCGCATTTATGCTGGATATCGTCTTCGTCTAAATATCAGTGACAGATCCATCTGCGTACAGCGATATCTCATGCACGACACTGCCACAGTATGCAAACCCTGTATGCAGTTCCAGCTACCAGGCACTGTTGCTGCCCATTTCGTTTGAGAGGAAGACAGACGTAGGGAGATATTGTAAAGAACCACCAGCCGCCCGCTATCCCGCAGCCGGCTTACAAAGGGAGGTTTACAGATCGACATAACTTTTAAGTCGCATCAGCCTCTCGCTGTCACTACCGCCTTTCGCTGGCAAGTAAAATATTCATTAGACGCTGCCGCGCATGCGGGTGCCGTTCATGAGAGGAAAGCTGGTTCTCTGTTGAACTTTGCGATTCGAGAACAGATCGCGATTGCGTAGCAGCTGACACTCAAATCGTATCCTGTGCTGGTGTCCGTATGAAAATTGTATACAGTACAGAAATGTGCAGAGAGCCTGTAATCGTCCCATGATACCCTCACTACCGCGGTGCTGTTCATGGCGGGGGCGCTTCTACCTCCGTCCAAGGGCAGGCAAGGGGGTGTCTACCAAGAGAAGTAGACCCCGATGGGCTATAGATGACAGTACTATCTACCGCCGCTGTTACTGCTGCATTGGCAAGAGACCTGGCGTAAGCAGCCGGTGTAGCATAGCAGTCGCTTGTTCCCTCTGGCTGGGCGCATTCCATAGCTGTGTCGCAGCGTATGTCCGTACCCTCATATGCGGATGAACATATCACACTAACATGTCGCTTTCGTGGCAGCGAGCCCAAGAGTAGAATTTGGGCCATTCTCGATCATCGTCTCTCATCAGGCCGCCTCGGGGGCTGGAAACCGGTTCCATTTTGTCATACCTACAGAATCGCTGCTGTCCATAATTATTGCCAATGATCATTGTCGTGTGATCGGGCAAAAGTTTGCCCTACCATTGAAAAGTGAAAGGCAGAGAAACAGAGAAGGACGAAGGAACAGGAAAACGCAGTTCTTTGTTGCCATCAGTGGAATTTCCGAAACGCCTATTCATGCAATCAAATATGTAGCGGTAATAACGTGGACAAATTTCATAGCATCAGTATGTATTTCGGTGTTCATTGAGTTTATGGGGTAACTGTGTTTAGCTGGCTTGAACGTTATTACGCCCATTACTCCTTATAAATACAAGATTGGACCCCGGCAAGATCCATACAGGTTTACCCATCGTGGGCGGATGTTACGCGCAATGGACGAATATGTAATATTTCCCATTGTGAAGTTATTGGCACCAGAAGTACTCAGACCTCCCATATATGAGTACAACCTAAGCACTGCCCGTGTTCTAGGGAATTAAAAACTTCATCTTAGCTGAAGCTGTTATTGTGGGATTGAATGAATACTTCTACTTAATACACATAAGAAGGATGGGCTAGTTCGCATGTTCTATTCACAATACATTATATATAATTTGGTGATGTTTTAAATAGGCAATTTTACCTCCAGAACGAAAGTCCAAAGAAATTGACTGACAACCCCAGGCCTTAACACGTATCCAGTAGCCAGTGTTGTGTGATGAAATATCTGTCGGGATGTACATATTGTCCTCGACAGAAACGTAATAGATACACGCAAGGTAAACGTAAAAGTAGATGATATTGTGCAAGATAAGCCAAATCTTATGGAAGCAAGGGGCTACGATCATTTCCATTCACATTCAGACATGTATTTTCGAGCGCAAAAGTCGGAAGTTTATTGTTGATAGAAGCTACCAACGAAATTTAGGTTATCAGTATAAGCGTGCTCGCACGTAGAACTGCACGCATTTCCTCAGACAGAGGCTAAATCGACATATTTGTTTGTGTAACGCCACATTTTTGCAGTAACTACTGCAATAGGAATGCAAATATGGTAAGGATAACAACAACGCATATATACAATAATGCATATAT
>NW_019214010.1:0-23062 GCF_002532875.2 Varroa jacobsoni
ATATATATATTTTTTTGAGAAGTTATAAATGGAAAAAATTACGTATGGGGACTTAAAAAGTAAATATATGATTATCCAGAAGCTGCCAAATCTCTGGAACAAGTGTGTGAAAGGATACGGGACAGTAAATAATAAATTATAACACATATAGAAATGTAGTTCAACTACCTCAAAAGTTGTTCGATTTAAAAATCTATTCGATCTGGATTATTATTGGACAACGTTCGCTTTCACGCTATGAACACTCAATATCCATCCTATCTTTATTAATTCTTTGTTTTCCTTAATTTTTTTTATTAACAATATCCAGTAATTTCTTTGCCAACAGTGAGATACAAACCAACGTGACAGGATATTTGTTTGCTGTGCTACCATGGGAATCCATTTGAAAAACGGACATTAGCTACCCAGACTACCTCGCCCTTAGGCTTCATCCTAACAATGAACACCAATACCATCCGGTATTCTTTATTATTATTATCCTTTTTAACGCAAATAATCTGAGCGTCTTGTCGTAGACAGAATTTTACAGGACTAATCCTAATATGGGATGTTCCTATACCTTTGCTGTTACTTTGTGCTTGGCTTTATCCTTCACTTAGTTTTTTTTCAGTCAATCAGATCACTAGAGATAAATTGAGCTATCGCCTGCATCTCCAACGAATTCAAAATTATCACTTTATTTATTGACTTGAAATCTTTGGAGCTGTTTTCCGTTCCTGTCGATTGTAGTGTACAGAAAATGTGCCTTTCTAAAACCTGAATCATACTTCTGCAAGCGTTTTTCTTTATACTTGGTTTCCCTAGTTCACCTCTCTATGACACTCCAAATGTTCAGTATGAGTACCAACCTAGCCTTTTTCCACCCTTGTAGTGACATTACATTTTCGCAAAACTTCAGTGGCTATTAGTGAGAATGTTCGCAGATAGATGCTTGAAAAGTGCTTCATAGTCCTTAAACTTTCATCCATCTAGCCGTAGTGCTTTGTCCATCGCTATTCTCTAACCTGCTTCCAAGATATCATTCAGTAGAGGTGTTGAAGCTTAATCGCTCCTTGTCCTTGTCGCTTGAAGGCAGTGTTTCGATTGTTTCCTTGGTTAATTCGTGTAGGAGTTCAAGCGGCATTTACCTAGTTTAGCTCGAGTTAACTGGTAACCTTTTTCGCCATGGATTGCCTGCTTCAAAAGAAAAAATATTTTATTTTTTCGATAAGCTCTTTTTCTTTTCGCGCGTTAGACTGCTTAAGCCCTCGCCTAGTTTTGATAGTATCTGCTGCATTTCGCGATATTTTTTTTATATTAATACTCAAGCTTTCGTTTAATAATCATAGTATGAGCTGAAGCGTTCGCGATGCCACAGGCAGTTTATCACTATTTCCATCATATCCTTTATTTAGAGACGTTTTGGGACGTACGGCGGTCCTTGCTAATTGCCTCGTTCGGCGAATTTTTTTTTAACTTTCTGGAGTTTGAGCTGAAAGCTGCCTTGGCGCCCGCAGCTCCTAAGGTTCTTTCTGTAGGTTTCCGTTGCTGGGAGCTCAAAGCGACGATATAGGTCCTCGGACGACAGTAGTGAGTCGGCTAGGAGATATGCAAGGTGGGTCTTCGATACGATTTAATTCATTGAGATTCTTCAATGTGAAATTTTTCCAAACAGCGCATATCCCATACATTACAATCGGGGTTACTCTGAGGTCGAACAAGCTGAGAACGGCTGCGAGGAACAAACCATAAGGCAATCTGATCGCCCGAACGGTCGACATTATTTTCCTGCATCTTTTGGTGGCATACGCGGTGAAATTTCTGCTGTTCGCAAAGAAGAGCTACCTTAAATACGGGAACTAGTCTTCATAGATGAAAGCCGACCCTGCGAGGTACAGGATGTCAGTGTGGCTATTTTGTCTTTCGTTCTAAACATTATCGTTTCTGTCTTGGTCAGGTTTATGGTCAGTCTCAAACCTGTGACTGTCGTTTGAAGCCGGGCTAGAATTTACTGCACTTGGAATCTGTTCGACCCGCATATCACTAAGTTCCCTGCATACAACATGACTTCAACTGATTTTCTGCGCCCTTCCATTTGGTTAGTGAGTCCCTTCACCAAGATGGAGAATTGTTTTCCAGTTGAATCGCAGCGATAAAGTTAAGCTCATTCGTAACGACACCCTTTTCCTTGGCATCAAGAGAAAGGTTGCCTTGAAGTTGACGAACACCGCGTACAGCGGATCATGCAACGCGGCCACTGTTTCTTGACGTCGGCCATCACGATTTTGCATATCGTTTTTGTAGGACCTTTTTTCCAGAACCAATGTTGCTCCGTATGGTTGGCATGTACGTTTCCAAATAGCTCGAAAACAGCTGATAAGTAGCGCCTTTCTTCGCTATTCTCAACCGTGATAAAGGCTCGATCACGTCGCTTTCTCCTTTAGAGATCACTAATAAAGCGGAATCTCTTTACAGGGCTGAAAATACACTAGTATGGAAACATTTATTAAATAATATGCCGTCCAGCACAAAGTCGCAACGACCGCACATTTGAGAGAATCATTGCAGACCATATCTGCACCGGCGATTTTCTGATTGCCTTTTAAGCCTTTGCCTTTTGCCTTAAAGGCTTTGCATTAGGTCCCCGACGTGGAGTCCTGTCGAAGGATATCACATTGTTTTGAGATTCACTCTTCCCATGCTGCCGCATCGCACATGGTATCGTATCTATTGACGCAAACATCTTCAATAAGTGATTTACAAGAGCCAAGGAGTTAATCGAGCGGCCTGCTGAGCTACCGTGGTGTGACTCCACGGAATCCAACGAATATGCGGCCATTGATACGGTTGCCTTTATGACGCATGCGCTTTTCGACCGATCGTCTCAAAAATGGGGGCTAAAGGGTAAACTTCGTGCTGTACCTCGGCCATAAGTCTGAAGGGTCTTCAGGCAACGCGATTGAAACACAACCTACACAATACTTCCGGAAGGGTCGCAAGAACAGTCTGGAGAATTTCAATCAGATACGGCCAGTAAGTTTCGGCATATAACGTTAGAAACAAGAAGAACTTCGCAGGTGCGTTCCAGGAGCCTGTTTTCATGGCGCCGAGATGACACTTGGCATTTGACAAGCATACAGGCGAATTTGGATAGTGGAATCTATCGCGATCGAAAGTGGTTTTTATCACGAAGCATTTCGCTATTACTGGTTCTGTTCGTAGCAAATATATCGAAAACCGAAGATGTCTTAGGAAACTCGATGTCGAGGCTGGATCCCGAAGCCGAGAGCATAGTTAGAAGGGCCGCGGTGCGGCCTGAGTTCGGCTAGTCAAGGCCGAGAGAAGCAGAAGAGCCAAAAAAAAGAGACAGTGTTTTTAATTCACTGACGAATTTCTTCACCAGTACATGTGTTGATTTCAAATCAGCCTGCCGAATATATCTATTATATATATATATATATCTCGCCTAATTCGGATGGAAAGCTGACGTATAAATATATACAGACGTTAGTAACTCTACCTAAGTAGTCTGACGTTAGAAGTGTAGAATTCTGTGCTAACCGAAAACGTTTTGAATGTCGTTTGCCAGCCAAATAGCGACCAATTGAACATCTTACGCCTTTGATAATGAATCTAGAAATCATTGTTATTACTATTATTAAAATTGAGCTATTAGATCTGTTGTAAACCCAGCCTCCTACAATTAACCACCCTTAACTCGTTATTGAGCAGAATACCATTCCAAAGCTTTTTTTTTTTTTTGTTTGTTAAAGTATAGTTGTAGTAGAATTATTTTTGTTACAATTTTATATACACACGTAGTGCAGTTAGTGTGGAGACATATGCGTTGGCCCTAAGTGGGTTTTCCACAAACCTCCAGCATTCGCTCGTGTATATGTAACACGCATGTTATAAAGCCTTTAAGAAAGAAAACATTCGACACTCCCAAGTTTTTACAGTAGTCTTATAGCAATCATAAGTGGCCGGACATCTTAACCGCAATTGCTACAGATTTAAATAGAAATTGTGTTTGACAGGATGAAAGTATCTCTTGGCTAACGATGTCATCAGACTAATAATAAACATAATGTGCGAAAATTTTGCAAGCTTAGAAAAAATTAGGGAGGTATAGGTACTTAAAACATGCTCCAATCATTTTTGAACTACTGTTTACTGTTCTCAGCCTCGTTAAGTCGCTAAGTAAAAAAAAAATTGTAGGCTTAAATGTCAATTTTCTATGCTTATCTTTTTGATCAACAAAAATGTCGTTGTTTCATTGGAAATATGTACGTATAGTATTGGTTGGCTCTTGTTTCGATGGCAGTTAGTTAATTCTAAGAAATCAGTGTCGGTGTGTCTTGTATTATGGCATCTGACGAAGATGAGCTCCCAGCTATTGAATTTTCTCGTCATCGCAATTCTGATAACAGGAATTTTTCCCTGCTCAATGCCCCCAATCTTCTTCAGTGTCTACAATTCCTTTTGCACTCGTTAATAATTCCTAATTTGCTTACATTCCAGTTAATTATTTACGATCGTAAGTGCAAATACTCTAATGTTGATAACGATTTCTGTGCATATTGAAACCGGAAATCGGTTTTTTTTCTCCAGGGATTTCACTATGAACCTGATTGTGCAGATTATGTGATTAGTCGGCATATTGCCACGTACGAGGCAAGTAGAACGAGTTTACATATATCCAAAGGAAGGTTGATTTTTATCGATTTCCTCAATTTACGATTAGCGTATCGTTAAACGCCAAATAAAAACCACAATTGAGTTACAAAGATGAACAGATTCTTTGGAACAGGTATCATTTTCTGTTAAAAAATGCATTTCCTGTACTCTAACAGGTTGGAGATATATACGTGCATTTTCTGAATGCATGTACCTACACTCAGATCTTGCATATAGCTGACAATCTACATTTAATTTTCACTGTTTACTCTATTTCTCGGTGTTTATTTCCTATTGCCTTCGCAGTAGTCTGCGAATGGAAGCACGAAGTCTTCAACTCATTAAATCACATATATCGAACTTCAGACCTAATTAAAAACGCAAAGCTATGTTAATGAAAATTTGGGCTGCGCGCACATAATATACGGAGAGCAGGATAAGCGTTGTCAAAAGCTGATGGTTCTAGAAGAATGACGAACGCTTTAATCCTCAAACCAGAACTTAGGAAGTCCGGATAATCGTTAGACATTCCGATGTACTATCGGAGACTAACGACAGTCAGTCATAAAATGGTTGGTAACAAATATAGTGAAAAAAGTCAAGCCAATAACAGCAAAGAACGAGGGTGGTTGCATGGCACATTGAATCATTCAAAGCACCGCCATATAGTTACTAGCAATAACATCAGAGTTCGTTATATTTAGCTTCGTTTCTGATAATTCAAATATCGCTCACACGTGTGGTTTTTAGCATTTGGAACGAGTCGACAGTGTATATTTAAAATATTAACTTAAATCGTATTGTGGACTCATTAGGTATTCAAAAGCTTTTTTTATCCTAAAAACAGTGGGAACGTAACTGACAAATTACTGTAGAACAAACGTATATAATGTTTAATACTATGTTTACCAATAACAAATCGTTGATAGAGGCACAATATGAAAAATTAGAGTCTGGATTTTGAGGACTAAGCTTATCGACTAAAATGGGATTTTTCAGTCGGGTTCATCGAGATGATTTTCACAGCCATGTTCAAGGTTCTCAATATCGGCATCAGCTTTGACTGATGAAGTAGTAATTCGAAGTCCCTGCAAAATCCCTCCTACGTATAACTCCATCCGTGAAGCCAGCAAAGGATAGTAAGGAGCACTAACTAAAATATCAAAGTTATCCAGGTAGAAACAACCAGATTCAGATGTAATTTAGTCATACAGTTTCCTCCAGGATTACAAATAAAAGCTTACTTCGCAAACTTAAGGCCAAACAAAGACATGATTGCATCAGATAATCGGTGGAGGGTAGATATATGTGTGCGAATTATGAAAATTATTTAATTCCAACTAGGACTGTTTGTAAGCCTGTTTTTAACTACTTTGGTTGGATTGTTTACCTCGATCGGCTATACACTAAATAGCATTAACGTTCTAATTAGTCCTTTATCACATTGTAGGTTACTGGAAAAAGTCGTTCTTAAATACGATATTGAGAAGTTTAGCGGAATCTTACTGCTAGACAGGCCGCGTAGTATAATGGTGCTCCGTATATTAAAAACACGAAAGTCTGTACCGATAAGATTGTTTTTACTGACACAAATTGGAAAAAATACCCCAACTTTTCTCTGAAACTTATAAGTTCATGCTCATAGGTTTGTGGCCTTTCTAGTTAATTCTATGGGGTTATTTAGCTCAAGCAAAATCAGTTTAAATAGGAAATATAAAATCTCGTACAGCTACTTGGGTGATACTTAATTATCAAACAAGTGCTCCGGGCAAACAATTTCAGTAAGCCATTCTGAAAAATTGTCCGAATTTCAGTTCACTCATTAAATTCCAGAAGGTTAATATCTGTAGACTATGAAGCCTTCATAATGTACTGATGGTTTTGAATACTAGGAAAGTTCGGATGGTTAGATATTTCTTCGATCAGTGAAATATCTTCTAACCGATCTGATTTGATTTGAGAATTAGCTTTGAAATAGCATGCTATAGTTCAGCGGATGCTTACAACGTACTAAACATCCTAGGTCAGTTCGACAGAAGCATCTACCTCGCGTGAGCTGCCCTGACAGAACGAGTGTTTCATCAAGCCAACATAATAAACATGATACATAACTGTTTGACAAACGTTTTTAGCTAGCTCTTGATTAGCTCTCTCTTTAATTTGAAAAGCTTTGAATTGAAGTGGAATAGAAATGTGGTTTTTGCTTTGTCTTATTTCGACTTTTGGTTCCGACTAGTTGGTCCGAAAGAGTAAGTTACATATTTTCTTAGCCTTAATGATAGATCTTTTTTTCAATAATACATAGTAAACTTTCACAGCGAACGTCACGATTCCAAAAAAAAAACACAACATAGAAAGAATAGTTACTAGGCCGAGCGTTCAAAAAAAGATCGTTGCGTTTAAACTAAGATTATACTGAACTGTTTAATTGAAGGACACTTTTCTACATTTTTCATTTATGTACTTAAAACCATTGTTTAATCAGTAGAAGAGCGCACGGCTGATTATAGAAATCTAGGGCACGAAAATACCATTGTTGATATTTCCATCCACAAACTAAAACATATATTTGAGGTTAGTATTTTATAGTCTACATGTCAGCGTGAAAAAATGTACTACACAGCACGTGTGATTACGTTAAAAAGTATAGAAGACCTCGTCACTTATTTGCACGATTTTTCATCGGCACATATATGTGCGATAAATAAGAAAGCCAAAGGACAGATCTACATCTACGCTTAATATATGCGTATTTCAGGTGTTGAAAATGATAACATCTTAATTATTTAGAAGCAGGAATTTTTCGAGCATTGTTTGCCTTAAATTGTTAGAACGGTCAAAAACCTCGTGTTTTTATTGATTACTGTCTCATCGTTACTTTGAAGTTTTTTTTTTAAATTTCAACATTTTGACATCTTGTCTTGCGGTACGTCTAGCAATTCTGACTACCACAAAAGTCTGCGCATTTTCGCAGATATATATATATATATATATATATAAGGAAAAGTCGTATGATAATTAGAGAGTTTTCATTTTGCATCGCTTAAAATAATAGAAAATTCTTATTACAAGATAAATTATTGGCACAAGGATTGGATTGAATCAGTAACATCTTGATACCATTTCTTTATTAATACTATCTTATAATGCTATAGCATTAGTACGAGTCTTAAATGGAACTACCACAACTATAGTGGTCAATCAAGTGGTTTTATTTTTTTATATTAACAGCTTAATAAATATTCTGAATAATCATTTAAACGCTGTTTATGTCCCATGGTATCAGACATGTAAGGTCCCGAGCAAAAACCTTACTTATTAAGATATAGCAACACTTCCTTGTAAGAAATCTACAAACTTCTAGACCTAAAGCCCTCCTTCAAATTTCAAATTGATTATTTGATTTTTATTTAGTTAAGATTTGTTTTTTGCTAGCGTCTGACTAAATAGATTTTTGTAGCCACGTGATAGGTACAGAGGTCCACCTGCGAGACGACGGGAAAAACGACTGGTCCCTGCATGAAGGAAACGATGAACATTAGAACCAATCTGGGTTTTTCGTCTTCTAAGAATTACCGCCCACTTTTCAGAAAGCCCTCTCGTCGTTCGCATTGAACCAAGTGGCGGAAAGTGGGCTCCTGCGCCATTCAGTAACGTTCGTTCCAGTATCGTTTTTGCCAATATTTTGTCCATTTTAAGACGTTTAACTTCGTTTCTTCAACAGTCAACGTTCTACACGCTGCGTTCTGAGTCCTTGTATTTGCGGTCACCCGCGCGAACTTCACTCGGTCACACTGTGGGTATGGCCTCCCAATTTTAACCTTCCGACGCAATAGAAAACTTGTTCAAGTCAAGCTTCACAGCCCAATGATAGCTGTCGCAAGTCTAAAAACGTCTCGCAGGTACGTTGGGAACGCACTGAAAAACTGGGCAAAAAGGGGCTCTGGATTTTACGACACGAAAATGCTGTGAACGATTTTGAAGAGGAATGACTATAATGAATTGTGCCAGAGCAGTGAGTGTAAGATTTTTACGAACTTCGAAAAAATACCAGAAGATAATGTATATTCTGAAGTACAATGAAAAAAAATTAAACTGTGACAAAGATGATCCGAGGACGAAGTGGGATGTGAGAGAAGTTACACGCTACTGCAGTGTCAATCGGGATGAAGGTATAGGGCAGTATAATACATATATATTAATCACTCATCACTGAGGCATGCATTTGTTTCGTGTCTTCAAATGAATGCGATATGCTATGCGATACGTGCTTTTAACACCGCTGCTAATCTTTAGCGGATGATAACCAGATGCAGGTAATGGTAGTTCAAGTAATAATGACTAAGTAAGCATTATGTAGCATTTATCATACGCAACCTTTGTCTATGGCGTCTGTCGTTTAACGTTTTATTTCAACACTATTTCAATACTACAACGTCGTAAGATTTTTATGTCTTTAGTCCACCGATATATTTAGTGTATTATTTCGATTAAACTAAAAAGACGATCTTGGCTTAACTCTCTGGCTTTGTAGAATATGACCATGTGTAGTATTTCTTCGGCCCATAATAGATAAGTGGATACCACTAAATACGATACATTCTGATATGCAATACGATTGACGGGATCATCACAGCGTATATTGGAAGCACACATCTGAAGCAGAAAAAAACAAAATATAATTAGCAGGCCTCAACGATTATACAAGCTCTCTTCAGCGTAAAATGTAACACGCAGATACCGATCGTTCGCTTCACCTCATGTATGTAGCAAGCCTGCGCAAATAATCAATGAGACAGAGTCTGGTCGGATTTGCATTGGTTTTTTCCAATGTATATTATTGTTTTCAATGAAAGCGCGTTGGCTCTCCCTCTCTGTCATTCAGCGTTCATTGTGGACGCACCCACTATACTTTAGGAGAGTGTCACACAAGGTATCGAAATTTAAGAAGCGTCCAATGGCGGTTTTGGGTCGAGACGGCATCGACTAAGCTGTTAGCGGGCGAATGGGCTCGATGGAAGCTAGATAATGAATGTGTTAATTTGATTGCAAATCGGCCTCTATGTTTCTCGTCATGTTACCGGGCGACAAAGTCGACAAGATGAGTCAGATGTTGTTTATACCGCACGAACTGGGATCTACTGGGTTGCTCCCTTCTTATTCAGAGACTTCACATCATAACAAGCAACTGTATCTGAATCAGCCTGCATAGTTCAAAGAGAAAATAAATATATTACGTTAGTGCTGCCGGTCTAAACAATCTGTCATTTAACGGTAGATAGACTGTCACGCATAGAATAGTAGCGATATATATCGCAGGCAATGATTGACATGTGCGCCGGGAATAGTCTGGACTCTGAGAAAGCAAAAACGGGGTGCGTACGTACTGTTTTAAAACAAACTAATATGCAAATAAAAATGAATCATTACGTTATATTATATTAGACGTCATTTATAGCAGGTTACTGTACAGTTTAGCTAAATATATATATAAAAAAAAAAGTGTGAAGCAAGACTCAGGTAAAGCGGCGTTAGCCCTAATATTTATATACGTCTGAAGAAATCGACCCATAGGTTCTACTATGTACACCCCACATGTCCTTCAAGAACTCGATATGGAGTCGATACTTACTCGGACTTATCGTGCACACACCTATACAATTCCATAAAATACGTTCAATGATTAATAATGAGCTGCTGTGTAACGTTTAAATAGATCAGTTTTATGTAGCTATTATAACTAGGTTTCAACGATTGCCATGCTGTTAGGGTGTTTGGTGTTTGAGTGTCAAACTTTTTAAATAGAGCACTCACATTTGGTTTAGACTATCAGATGCTTTATCCCTTTTGCATGCGAAAAGCAGCGCACTAGATTATTGATTCATTTTCTACTAAAAAAAAAAAAAAAACTGTTGTGGAAAGAAAAACTTGTGGTAGATCTTATTATTTGCACAAGATGCGATGGGTAGAAAAACAAAAATATATATATATATATATATATAATTGAAATGATTCTGGCCCACGTAATCGAACAAGTATAAATACTCTTGGCTAGTATATCACTGTAATATAGTCACGTAAGCATACCTTGAAGTTTTATTTAGATCTAAGCAAGTATAAATTCATGAGACTTTGTTAGGATAGAGTCGGCAGATGTTTGTTCCTCTGCAAAAGCAGCGTTTTATATCTTAGGCGCGAATTATTATGGGAGGTCAAATAACTGAACACTTGATTATAGTCCAGGATAAAACTGATCGAGTATGTTCGTCTGATATAATACCGTTAAATATAAACGGTTGGATTGAGGATATGTTAAAATGTTTGGAAAAAACGGTCATAAACTCTGCACAATATTTATTTATGACTATCTAAGAATGATCGCGATAGTTGATGAATTTGTACTGATGTGCGTTGAATGAGCGGTCAACGGCCGACCCGACAAAATATCTGTCGAAGCAGAATAGGTCTTTTGAAAATGGCCTCAGCAGGGAGGCGCACGCCCTCTGGGTATATGAATGAATTCTTATTAGATCCCCATTAATAATGTTGGGCTAGACGTTAAATTACCTCCTTCCACAAGGCCTTTCGAGGATCAAATGACTAACGAATACACCCACTCCAGGCAAATCCCAAAAGAATCAAAGCCAATTTAATGGCATCATTTGTGTGCTGAGACTCAAACAGGGAAATTTCACTCATAAAATATATGACACTGCAATGCGCTTTGAGAAATATACGTTATCCGTTATTGTTACATTTGATTTATTACTGAAGTTTATTTCCTACTTAAACTTCGTCAGATCTATCATTCATCCGAATTTCACGTAATAAGCCCAATAGTCCAAATCCACTCTAAATCTCCAATGTAATGTCAAGGGACTCATTTAGAGACGCATTAGACGGCATAACCAAATTCGTTTGATAAGTCTTTATGTACGCCCTATTTCGCTATTTCATCTAATATGTTTGAAACGGCCGTTCTTTCGTCAGCTATGTTGAGAAGACAAATTGATACCGTAAGAGCTGTTAGTCTGCAAAAGTATATGCACCATAATAAAACTACAATAATGGCAAACAATAGTTGTAAAACATATATCGTATTTCGTCAAAATTCAACAATTAGAATAGAATAGAATAAATGTCGATTTTTTTTTATGTATGATAGAAAACGCTTCGAAATAGCAGCAGCTACAGATTCAGGTGGAAGGGGCAAACGAGAAGAAAAAAGTTTGATCTAGGTTGATCTTGTCTAGCCTTCGGCTACTCACTTAAATGCTGATAGGCAAATAATTGTGCATCTAGTTTCTTGCACCTCATCCGATTTACGTGTAAGAGAAGAGGCTCGATGCCGGTTTGGTACTTGCTAAAAAATGCTTTATAAAAGAGAGCGAAAGAGAGTTCGCCGTCCGCAGACTATATCCTGGTTGAATATATAGTAAGCTTTCAGAGATCAAAAGATTTTTTGTCAAAAATTTTTGACAAAAGGTCTTTTGTATGGCCTAAAGTGTGTATGTGAACAAAAAACTGGCAGTTTTAAAGATTTGTGTTCTTTAGGTCAACGCATATAGGAATCGGCAGGCATGAAGGTCGCCAACCGTTCTTTATTAACGTGGCTTTTTATTAAGTAAGAACGCAGGGGCAAGATTAGCTGTATGGACGTTTATATTTAAGAAAAAAAAATTCAAAACTACAAAATTCCTAGTAGACAGACTATATCTTCGGCCGGTAACAGCGAAAATTGTAATAGGTTTCGACGAGAATTTTTGTCATTTCCTTTCTTCAACGGGGACATTTTCGCGATAGCCAGAAATATCTATAACAGAACGACAAGCTACTTTGAATATACAAGCACGAATAGCGCGTAATGATATTTACGCTGGTTAGACGACGTAAACCAACCTATTGGTGTCAAAAGCTAAAACAAACCTAATTAGTGCACATAGGACGTCGTACGTATATTCGGAACGCAAAATAGGTTTGTTACGAAATGAGGTATTGTAGGCCTTGCTTGGCGAAGCGGCAGTAGTCTTGGCTTCTATGCATTTGCCCATTTCAATCAATCAATCAAAGCTCGATGATACGGCGTGCATAGTCATATCCTATATACTCCTGTACGTTACCGATTGCGAAATATGTTTTGTCTCGGCCATATTGCACAGTTGTAACAAACGCGCAAGCAGCGTGTCTCGTTCATACCATCAACCATCACTATCTGTTCAAAAGGAAACACTAACTTATTAGATTGATACCATGCCGAGAAAACTTTTCGACCGTTTCACTTTTGTTTCCGAAGGCGGCAATTTCCCATTAACTTATGGGATCAAGTGTTTGACATAAGACTTCGAAACTACATTTATTGGGTGCGACTGTATAAGCGGGGGATTAAACGTCCGCGTCTATAACCGTAGCTGAGTCTCACTCAATTGCCTTCACGCAATATTACAATCTATGTTTTGTCGTTCACACAATAAGACGACTTTCAGGTTTCCAGAACAGCTCGTCATATATAGCCGAAAGGTCAACCTAAAAATCGAATCACGGATAGTACTGAGCCCTTAAGGACGGTAGCAACTTTACGTCAGATTCCGGTCTTTGCCTGTGAAGTGGCCACGCATAATCTTGAAGGAAGGTCTAAAACATGTGCAATGGGGCGCATACTTAGTGGAACTCTGACGAGCGTTACTAGTTTCCGACTGAGCTTTATTGTGGCCCAAGTGACCACAGGCGAAGCACAGCTATACGTAGCCCTAAAGCCTCCGAAATCCGCGAGTCAGTTTTTATAAACTATGTACATACGCATATCTAAGAGTCCATATCTCCATATCTGTCAATTTGGTGTGCAAGTCAATTGCAAAAGCGAACAAACTTGCACACGTATGTTGTACGCTATGTACAGCGATAACTGCTAGTTGCCGTAGTAGTCGACCGTATGGCTATTATCGATTACGAATAAGAGCAGGCAAACACCGGAAAAAAAGGAGCCAGCTCTCTGGGACTATTGGCACCAGAAGCAGCAACAGTAGTACTACCGCCATCACCACTAGCGGAATAATGCTAGTTGCATGTAGTGTACACGGAACGCCAGACGTAGCTGTTCGATCCTCTATGGCCTGTCACTGAAGCTGGGAATTGCGCTCTTGTTCTCCTCAGAGGGAGAAGCACTGCGACTACACGCAAGACCGACATGACAAAAGTTGCAAAGGAGACGGTTGACTATGGCGTGGGCGGGGAAGAGCATATTGGACAGCAGGGAGCGAAGTGGCTGCCGGCATGAACGTAGGATGTTGGAAATGGAAGTGAAGTAAGAGGGTTCCGACATGCTAAATTTTACCATACTGAGCTGTCTAACGTTACGTTCTACCAACGTGTTAGCTATTTGCAAGTAAAACCCAACGGATTTAGTTTACATGCTGCCGGCGTTGCGACATCTATATTTTTGTTTTAGCGACGCCAAACGAGATGCTCCCCAATCCCAAAGAAACGAGTGCGATTTTAGCTATTGTAGCTGGTTTTTCGCGGCCAGCGAACGAATCATTGAAATATCTAAATTAGTGCCGGCTTTAAAATTTAGCTTGTTTTCCATCTCTAGAGTGTTAAATTCGGTCGATTATATCTATAATAACGTAATGGTCAATGTTTTAGGGGTGTGTAGTAAAACAAAAAGTCAGATGTTAGAATTCATACAGGACAAAGTGATTATTATTAATACTGATCCTATTCATAAATATAAAATGTTGAAATTATAAGGAAAATACTTTTTGGGAACGAGATTGTTCTTGTCTCATACTGCGATATATTTCTGACATCATGACTCAGACCTGAATAGACTCTGTTATAACTCTTCCTCTAGATGTAGAAATTTGCATATTTATATGCTTGCCCTGAATCGTTCTTGATACTATTATTATTATTATTATGTATTCTATGAATAAAATTAAAATACGCTCAGTAAAAAAAAGACGGTACGCGTACGAGCCAAGCGCCCTTCTCCTTATATCGCTTGTCAAGGCTCGATATTTCATACGTGTATTAATGAAATCTTCGCAGTGCTTTTTTAGTTAACTATTTCTATAGCACAAAATGGCAAAGATTTCTTCTTTTGTCATCGTTGCTGCTGACAAAATTCAACCTTTGACCAAACCCTGATTAATGGAGCAATGCAGCGCCAAAATTCAACGAAACATTTATTTGTTAACGGTTCCGTGAATTGAAGCTTCGAGCCACATCACATTATAGTAAAAGAAAGCCGACTGAGCTCAATTGTCTTCACACATGTTAGGGCTATCGCGTTTGCAGCCCGAAACCTGCAGGCAAAACATTTCACTCCGCTTTCACGCATCGATATTGCGGTTAAACGTAAGAGTCCGTTAACAGGAAAAGTAAAAACTATCATTTTGTATCAAATTTTTATAGCATACTATGTGCGAAATGGTTCCGTGCAAAGGGCCCGAAATTGCCTTTGGCTATAATAGAGGAAATCCACTCTTTTTGTATATGTTATAGAATCAGTATTATTGTTTTTTTTTTTTTTTTTTTTTTTTTTTTTTATGTATATGAATGAACCTAAACTGCATTTTTGAACTGAGTTCGGCAAATTTTAGCACTGTAGTACCTATTGATAGCGGTATACACCTCAGTCATTTTTGTCATAATAGTACATGATGTATTTAAAGAACATTCGCTATATTTTTGGAAAATATAGGCTAGCTTTTACCATAAATCATGCAGATTGTAGCGTAATAAAATGAGAATATATATAGCATGCATGGATTGAGTAAGCTAAAAAAATATGCAAACATTTTTTCGCAGCTTTTCCTCAGGAGGTTGTTAGCATTATCAGACGTCGCTCTATTAGTCTGAAGGCATAGGAACACGAGCAATAGAATTGTCGATCATCTATTATTTATGCAGGTATGAATAACGTGTTTTATCGTGATTGAGTTGAATATATGTTGATGGATTTTGATAAACACATAGGATTAACCGGTGATAAATTGAACCTTTATAAGATACGAGCGCGATATTCTATAGCAGAAGGCTAAGGACGTTTAGATGTTTCGCAATTTTCGCACTTTTTTTCCACTGTTCATTTTCTTTATTAGGTAATCGGTTACGTTTGAATTTGAATCTATAACAATGCGTTACCTGTGCTGGGGTTCATCTTATATATATATATAATACTTGACTCAACGTGAAGTCATGTGGCTTAAAAATGTCCAGCGCCTTGTTCATCTTCGATGTAGGATTTGCGTCAGCCATTATGTGAATGTATTTCGTAGTAATGCTTCGATAAAGGACTTAGAACTCCTCCGAACATGCTTCCATTATATAGCACGAACCTACTACGAAATCCCACAGTCAGCAAAATGTTGACTGGGACTTCTGCAAAAATGTATGTGATGGTACAAATCTGGGCTAACGTGTTCGAAGAATGATTTTGCTCTAAATTTTCAAATTTTTCTTTATATTTACTCTTGCTTAGAGTTAATGTCAATTTGTAAAAGTTAATCATCACCACGCGTCCGAGGAGCAATGTCACAGGCGGAAGCAAATGGAGAGAGGATTGATTTCATTGATTTGCTATCATCAGGTATATAGAAAAATAATAGAGGCTTTATACAAACCTTAAACTTCTTTAACACATATGAGCGCGTTCAAGGTACGACAACTGAATCCACACCGCCCGGACTGCGGAAAATTCAACCGTGAATATAATCACTTGTTGTTTTACCTTAGGTATTATTATATTCCACTTCGACTTTATAGTTAGTCAGAGATATTTATCAATTAGGCTACCTTGAATGGTAGTTACAATGACCTATGGCTTTTTGTTCTTCTACAAGCTTGCACTAATCAAGGCGGTAATGATATGGAAGGTCTGATTTTTAACAGGTCCTGTTGATTCTGATAATGAGAGAAGCACTGATCTCTAACGAAATGAGTTCGGCTAGCTGATTTAAATTATAAAGAGTAAATAGAAGACATTTCCGGGGTATCAATGGAGCAAATGTGACATTTGGACTGTCACAGTAGAATTCAAGCTAGGGTACTAGTTTCTAATAATCTATTTCTAAAGAAGGGGAAACTACTAAACATTTTAAACTAATTAAAAGCCACCTGAGGCTTGTAGAATTGGTTCTGGTATTATTATTATAATATTATATTCAATCGGTGCAAGTTAATTTAAGGTGCGTCCACTGGCAAACATTAAAATTGGTTCTGCTTTGCGTCTTTTCTTAGCCTAACTTGCTCCTTAAA
The DNA here is from genome assembly GCF_002532875.2 of Varroa jacobsoni. Lineage (NCBI taxonomy): Eukaryota > Metazoa > Arthropoda > Arachnida > Mesostigmata > Varroidae > Varroa > Varroa jacobsoni. Next base: position 16,918 of record NW_019214010.1, read on the forward strand.
TAATGGCCGTTAATTTTATTTTATCATCGCGGCACCTTTATTTTTAAGCTATAGCCGTTTCAGTCTCGTCGTGTTTAACTGTCAAATCTCCCTTATACTTTTAGAGATATTAAGAAAAAAGGTGAGTAAGTGATTCTTCTATCTTGTACTGGTAGGTGCCGAGTTAATTCTTTGTTCGATTGTCTGACGTAACATTTTCTTTTTCATTTACTTGCCATGTCGCTCAAATCTCAGCGTTTGTCATCGTGATGTATTTTGAGTTACAGTCTGTTCAATAGCACAATAATGGTGACATGAGCCATTTTTTTTTGTCTAAAAAAAATCTGTTTTTTTAGACAGTGCATTTACTGTGGTCATCTGCCTAAAATGTGCTTCATGTCTGCACCCTTCGCCACACACGTTGCTATTCGATGGTATGCTTCCTGCAGTCCAATTGCTCCGGGGTAAGCTTCATAGCTGGAGGCCTTCAAGTTGTGCTCCAGTCTCATCAAGTATAGCTAAATGTATATATGTATTCATGGCGAGTTAAACTTCAAAATTACTGTGAGCGTTTATGAATGACCCTTGTGAATTTGGTGACTATCGGAAACGAGTGAGTCAGCCGCCTTATGTATGACATCCGCAATGTGAATTAGTGTCTTATAGCCTAATATGCAGGGCAGCTCGTAAAGTATGCGAGTGCGAGAAGTCCCAAATGCGCACTTGCCGTGCCATAGGCCATTAAATGACTAAAAAAAACCACCATCCTAGTCACCCGTGTTATCCCAGTGATTATGAATGAGACTAACCTCAAATTATGACTGTAAAGGCTTACAGGTCGTTCATTTAGCCTAGATCGCTGCTAACTATGACGACATCACGTTTCTGAGGGTTATGCCCTGTGAAAAGTTACCACTTGAATTTAATAGGAAATATATATATATTGTTTCATCATTAATAGCCTGTTTTGGACTCCTGCAAAAGGTATCTGTTCCTCAACTTGGATTAGGTTGAATGTCTGTGAAAACAAGTTGGTTTTGGATGTCGTCGCTATTACGAGCGTCGTTAAGGCGAAGGACATGACACGTTATCGGAGGCCATAGTTGAATGAAAATGTTCTTTTGACAGAAGTTCCATAACTGTAGTAATTTATTTTTACAGAAGGTACGTTGTGCTTACAGATATCAATTCGTTTGCGCACTTCATTAAAAACTTGACTTGTAGTAATTTAGTCCAAAATTTGCGAAAAACATATTATTATTATATTAATATTCTCGAAAGAAATTTCTTATTGTCAGGTGGTAATAGCTTTAAATTTGCTTTTTCCGTCGCCGACTGTTTTTTTGAATTTCTTTTTTTTTTTTTTACCTAAAGTTATCTACGCGTATTCGTCGATTGTTTCAACCAATCGATCTAATACAGTTTCTCTGCTCAGGTTGTAAGTATTCGATTTGTCGTTTCAACTTGTCGCTTTCCGACTCACCATAACACCTACTTGCTTCTTCAAAAACTTATGTCAAGTAGAAATAGCTCATGTGCGATGCACGTACTAACCGTCTTCTGGTGTCAAATGAGGATGAACTAGAGAAATTCAACTGACGCTGTCTTGTAGCTGAGACGTGAGACTTAGAGTAATGTCCATATCCTTAGTTTCGATCGATTAAGAGTTTTGCCCTTAATTTCAGTTGCTTTTATATGATTTCGCAACTTACGACTCTTGGGTATATTTGTGTACTGTATTTAATCCCAAAAAAAGCAATATAGCAAAGATATCCCATAGAGAATCTAACGATTATTTTTAATTCAATTCTAGGTGTATTGAACACGTGGCACACACACACGTGACCGTTATTCACGTGCTTATTTCCAAAACTGCTACTGCCTTTGGCGGAGTCACTTAGCGATGGCGACATCGCGTTTACGTAAAAATCAACTGCACGTCACAGGACAGCTAGTACTTCGGGCGACTTGACGGTCAAACGGAGGTTTGGCACTCAAGTCGTGAATGAAGAAGGACTTTTGAAAAACAGCATTGCAACTAAACTTCAAGCCAGACGTAGGAAGCTCGAACGAGTTAACCATCTTCCCGTCCGGAAGCTCACTGACAGATTTCTGTGATTTACAGCTTATCTTTAATTAGGATTACTGTTACTCCGGTTCACCAAAAAAAAAAAAAAAAAAAAAAGCAAAAAATTGCAAAGGGACATGGTAAGGAACTAACAGAAAAACTTCTTAACTATACTTGTACCATGTTCAATAAGGCTACCTTTACTCTAAATAATTCTTAATCAAGCTTAGCTTATAATTTCAAACGGAATGGAAAACCAAGGAAAGGCCTATATAACAAGATAATAACGGTAATAGGTTGAAAGACCACTCGCCAGAGTTCAACCTTACTTAGACTTAAAGTTGTCACGCTTTCTTTCGTGATAATTCGATTATTTGCATCAGTTCTGAGAGCTGGCAGCACAAGTTACCACCGGGGCGTCAAATGGTTGAGTTGCTTTAACTTTTCCATAGGCAGCATAAAATTGTATATTAAATTGCACTGCGTAGGAACATGTGTTTAAACCTTAAATTTTATTGTGTAAAATAGCAAGTTATCAAGCGAGAAACTTTGGTTCTTCATTCAAACGCGTAACAGGAGGAAAACGAACATATACTTCACGCGCATATCTAAAAGAAGATGAAGTAGATTTGGTCGATGAACCGCTGAATGTCAAACCTTTTTAGATAGATGTAATCCCACTGAGTGTTGATAAGTGGTGTCAACCACCGCTGAACAATACTTCCATTGCAAACGTGAGCGTTATAAGGCTTACGACGATTCACAACGCAGAGAAGGCTTGCAGTAAAGAGAAATGATCTATTTATACGGCGTTTAGTCCAGCAGTTGTTCTCCACACATAATGGTGTGATAACGTTTCGTCTAGAAACGGGTTTGATGGACGAAAATAAAAAGCAACTGCAAAGGATTAGTGAGACACCAGCGGAAAGGTGCGACATAACGGCACCGTTGTTACCGCAGTAGAAGGGTAACTGCGTACGTAACCGCAGCGCGTAATGGGCCAACTGACCAAGGAAATTATTAAGTGGACAGCAAAAAAGGCCGAGTTGGCTAGACGATTTGCTGCCATGCTAATGAACACTATATGTAAAATCTAGGGTCTATAATACAGAATAATATGAAAAGTAACCTAGAATTTCGTGGGCAAGTGGTTGTAAATTTCTAAGCACACCGTAATCTACGTAATTTTAAACGTACTCCCTTGTTTAGACCTAGAGTCGAGATGTAATAAAATCGAGGATAGATAGGTAGGAAGGAAGGCCTCTGGTTTGAGTTGTTCACCGAAAACGGTCAGCGCTAGAAAAAAGTAATTTTATTACGTAATATACGTAATACTTAATAATAATAATAATAATATTTTATTATTAAGGCGACAATCACGGGTCAGAAAATGACGAAGCCTAAGTCATGTTTTGTCTCAAGAATGTCCTTATTGTAGTTTGCTATATTCAGAAGTTGCTGCTGTAGACTGAGCATCCATGGGCACGTGTTGGAAATCGCTAGTCTGAAATCTTATAATGTGAGTTTCTGAGTGGTTTTTCGACTGGTGACACAGTGATGGTTAAAATGAGATGCGTACCCCCCTATTCGGGAAGCAGGGACAAATACATCAAAGGAGATTTGGAGTAACTGGTGCAATAATAGCGGTGTAGCTGGCAGCCACCCAGTTCTACGAAGTCGACACAGAAGCGATAACAATATATCGTTTACGGTAATATACACTCGTTTAAATCTCAAACACGAAATGGACGAACCTTTATACGAGAATGCTTTAGAAAGTAAGCCGGTGGACATAAATGTTCTAATATAAAAACGACATATTACTCCCGCTCTTGCGTTACTCTCGTTTTTCCGTTGCCTTAACCAAGATCTTTGCTCGACTGTTTTATGTATTTTGTCGGACAGACTATTTGGTGTCGACATTTGCTAGAAGGACCGACGTAATATATCACAATCAAACAAAATAATATAGTAGTTGTAGATCGTTAAAACTCGCTCGTTTGCTTTTGTCGAGCTAGAGAAAGTCAGTAGAGACCTGGTGTTGGGTGACCTGTTTAGGCCAAAGACTGCTTAGAGGTCTCAATATGGCAATTTTATATTACTGCAGTGCAAACCATGGAACAAGGTCCTTGTTTGCCGGATCGCGGAAGCTAATTGTGATAAATTCGTTCGAGTTTATTTTCATAGTATTTTATATTCTTGACAGTGCTGTCAAGTCGTTGGGTGCATACGTGGGGGAGTTTAGCGAAGGCAGCGAACAGAAAAAAAAAAACAAAACTTCAACTATGCTCATTTCATTAGGTCTCCTCTTGTTCAGAATAAAATGGCGAAAGACACACGTCAAAATCTAGCCAGATAACGCAACAAAATGTCGCCCATCTATTGACCTTACCAGTCCATCCATTCATATCTGCTGACGTGGACCGAGAGGTTATTTTTGCGAGAGATTTACCTTGCCTCGCGGTGATCGTTGCCACACAATTCATAGTTCCCTAAAGATTCAGTTGTGAACCAAAAAGCGCATGTCGAAAGGTCAATGCTACCGAAAACGTCCTGACCTGTCTTTTAGAAGAACCTTATCGTTCCCAGTAATGGAATGATTATCCCAGAGGCCATAAAGCTGTAGTGGACGTTAAGTAGCTGCTGGCTTGTGGGCTGCTACCTGCAGTGTAAACTGTTGTTGAGAGAGATAGATAGATAGATAGATGAAGCTTTAGAGCGGAGGGTACGTACTCATCAAGTATAACAGACTTGTTTTAAGGCCTCTTCGGCATGTTGTCAACCAATCGACTAATTGAATGGTTACTATTGTACGTTATGACTAACTTCACTATTTGCCCCCCGAAACCAGTTGTTTCATAAACATCGAGGTCTGTGTGTGTGTGTGTGTGTGTGTGTGTGTCACGCAAACACCATAATTCCGTGCGAATAAACCTTGGGTTAATGTCAATGCTGCTCTCTGCGTCTACCCGAACAAAGTCAACGTCTTTGAGCCTTGACCATTAGAGGATCTTGACATTCGATTAGCCCTATCATTGTCCTCCTGCTAGTTTATGCAGTCTATTTTTAATCATGCCGGGTTTTGATACTTATTTCATATCCTATGTCGAACCTTAGCACATAATATAATAGTAACTTTTTCAGGTAAGGTCAAAATGTAGATGATGTATTCGTGTATTAATTACTAAGGGGCACATGATTCAGTACATTTTATTACTAGGTTAGCTTGTGAAGGAATCAAAAAAGGTAATCATTTATTTCGTATATCACGTTGAAATATCACATGGTATAGGCAAACTATTGCCATAGAGAGCGGACTTAACCGTGTAACTCATCATAGAGGCATTTCGACACCATTTCTTCGTTCCTGTGGAAGCATATGTCTGAAATTCAATAGCGGCAACAATGACTGTAGTTAATCATATTGTTCTGTTGGTTTATATTACGTTATAGGCATATATAAAATAATATTATAGAACTACAAAAAGAAAAAAAAAAAAAAAAAAAAGAAGAAGAAGAAGCTACGCTGTCCTTGTTACACAAACAATTCCATAACATCCTCGGTGCTTTTTCTTCGTTAACAGAAAATGGCGAGAGATCCTTTTTAAACCTTCCCATAGATTTTCGTCTCTTCCTATGTATTGCTAAACAAAGAGGCGCTATTCTATGGTTGCGATAAGCATCTAACGCCAAATCTATTAGACTGATTACATTTGTCATGAGTTCAGCTAGCTTCTGTTCAGAACATATATTATTCCATAGGTTAGTAGGAAAACATTCTTATTATCTGTAGTATCTGATGGTATAATTGTACGAATGGTACCAGGTAATAGAAAGTCATTTTCCTATATACCCACACAGTTTGAAGCCATAAAGCTATTGATTTGATAACGCACAAAGTATAGGGAATCAGGAATTTTTACGTACTATAAGATGGAAAATATGTACAGTATTAGCGGAATTAGCGGAGCGCCGCTGTAATTTTACCTAACATTAAAACAGCAACTCGCCGAAAATTCGGTGTTCTGTGAAAAAAAACATACACTCAAATAATGATGTTTATTTAAAGTAACTAAAAGCAAAGGGAAACTTATATAT